>NW_021270769.1:27784-64461 GCF_002162155.2 Triticum dicoccoides
AAAGAACATCATTCGTCGCTATTTTTCAGACAGGTTTCCGAACCCATTGGCACTTCCTCTTGATGGAAATTCGTGAGATTATGTTCCTTATAGACATTAGTCCCCCTGGTAGGGACAAACTTATCTTTGTGCAGATGCTCTATGATCCGGGCAATCTCATTTGGCCGTAAATTGAAGAAAATCCAGCGGCTATATGCCTTACTCTCCTTGTTTTCGTCGGATGGCATGTTGTAACTCATGCGCGTGAAAGCCAAAAACAAAAGGGCATTCCTGGCATCGGTCAATATATATGTGGAAACGATATCTCCACTATAGAGGACAAGAAATTTTGGGGCAGTCAGGCAAAACGCGCACGAGAAAATGAAGTACTTTCAAGGACTGCCATAGAATGGACAGATGTTCACTAAAACTGTCATAATTTTATCATTAGGAGTCCGTGTCGGACCCATAAGTACTCAAACTGCTCGCGGCCAGCGTGCGACTCCAAAAATATACTCCCCGCTTGCACCAGGAGGCCCGGAGTACCCTCAAATTCAGCCTTAAGCAGGACTTTTTGGCCCTGAAAGTCAAAGAACATCATTCGACGCTATTTTTCAGACAGGTTTCTGAACCCATTGGCAGTTCCTTTTGAAGGAAGTTCGAGAGATTATGTTGCTTATAGACATTAGCCCCCCTGGTAGGGACAAACGTACCTTTCTGCAGATGCTCTATGATCCGGGCAATCTCATTTGGCCATAAATTGAAGAAAATCCAGCGGCTATATGCCCTATTCTCCTTGTTTTCGCTGGATGGCATGCTGTAAATCATGCGCGTGAAAGCCAGGAACAAAAGGGCATTCCTGGCATCGGTCAATATATATGTGGAAACGATATCTCCACTATAGAGGCCATGAAATTTTGTGGCAGTCAGGCAAAACACGCACGAGAAAATGAAGTACTTTCAAGGACTGCCATAGAATGGACAGATGTTCACTAAAATGGTCATAATTTTGTCATTAGGAGTCCGTGTCGGACCCATAAGTACTCAAACTGCTCGCGGCCAGCGTGCGACTCCAAAAATATACTCCCCGCTTGCACCAGGAGGCCCGAAGTACCCTCAAATTCAGCCTTAAGCAGGACTTTTTGGCCCTGAAAGTCAAAGAACATAATTCGACGCTATTTTTCAGACAGGTTTCTGAACCCATTGGCACTTCCTTTTGACGGAAATTCGAGAGATTATGTTGCTTATAGACATTAGCCCCCCTTGTAGGGACAAACGCACCTTTCTGTAGATGCTCTATGATCCGGCCAATCTCATTTGGCCGTAAATTGAAGAAAATCTAGCGGCTATATGCCTTATTATCCTCGTTTTTGCCGGATGGCTTGGTGTAACTCATGCGCGTGAAAGCCAGGAACTGAAGGGCATTCCTGGCATTGGTCAATATATATCTGGAAACGATATCTCCACTATAGAGGACAAGAAATTTTGTGGCAGTTAGGCAAAAAGCGCACAAGAAAATGAAGTACTTTCAAGGACTGCCATAGAATGGACAGATGCTCATTAAGACGGTCATATTTTGTCATTAGGAGTCCGTGTCGGACCCATAAGTACTCAAACTGCTCGCGGCGAGCGCGAAAATCCAAAAAAATACTCCCCGCTTGCGCTAGAGGCCCGGAGTACCCTCAAATTCAGCCTTAAGCAGGACTTTTGGCCCTGAAAGTCAAAGAACATCATTCGTCGCTATTTTTCAGACAGGTTTCTGAACCCATTGGCACTTCCTCTTGATGGAAATTCGTGAGATTATGTTGCTTATAGACATTAGTCCCCCTGGTAGGGACAAACTTACCTTTGTGCAGATGCTCTATGATCCGGGCAATCTCATTTGGCCGTAAATTGAAGAAAATCCAGCGGCTATATGCCTTACTCTCCTTGTTTTCGTCGGATGGCATGTTGTAACTCATGCGCGTGAAAGCCAAAAACAAAAGGGCATTCCTGGCATCGGTCAATATATATGTGGAAACGATATTTCCACTATAGAGGAGAAGAAATTTTGGGGCAGTCAGGTAAAAAGCGCACGAGAAAATGAAGTACTTTCAAGGACTGCCATAAGTGGACAGATGTTCACTAAAACGGTCATAATTTTGTCATTCGGAGTCTGGGTCGACCCATAAGTACTCAAACTGCTCGCGGCGAGTGCGCGAATCCAAAAAATACTCCCCGCTTGCGCTAGGAGGCCCGGAGTACCCTCAAATTCAGCCTTAAGCAGGAATTTTTGGCCCTGAAAGTCAAAGAACATCATTCGTTGCTGTTTTTTAGACAAGTTTCTCAATCCATTGGCACTTCCTTTTGAAGGAAATTCATGTGAATATGTTGCTTATAGACATTAGCCCCCGTGGTAGGGACAAACGTACCTTTATGCAGATGCTCTATGATCCGGGCAATCTCATTTGGCCATAAATTGAAGAAAATACAGCGGCTATATGCCTTATTCTCCTTGTTTTCGCGGAATGGCATGCTGTAACTCATGCGCGTGAAAGCCAAGAACAAAAGGGCATTCCTGGCATCCGTCAATATATATGTGGAAACGATATCTCCACTATAGAGGACAAGAAATTTTGGGGCACTCAGGCAAAACGCGCACGAGAAAATGAAGTACTTTCAAGGACTGCCATAGAATGGACAGATGTTCACTAAAACGGTCATAATTTTGTCATTAGGAGTCCGTGTCGGACCCATAAGTACTCAAACTGCTCGCGGCCAGCGTGCGACTCCAAAAATATACTCCCCAATTGCACCAGGAGGCCCGAAGTACCCTCAAATTCAGCCTTAAGCAGGACTTTTTGGCCCTGAAAGTCAAAGAACATCATTCGACGCTATTTTTCAGACATGTTTCTGAACCCATTGGCACTTCCTTTTGACGCAAATTCGAGAGATTATGTTGCTTATAGACATTAGCCCCCCTGGTAGGGACAAACGTACCTTTCTGCAGATGCTCTATGATCCGGGCAATCTCATTTGGCCGTAAATTGAAGAAAATCCACCGGTTGTATGCCTTATTGTCCTCGTTTTTGCCGAATGGCTTGGTATAACTCATGCGCGTGGAAGCCAAGAACTGAAGGGCATTCCTGCCATCAGTCAATATCTATGTGGAAACGATATCTCCACTATAGAGGACAAGAAATTTTGGGGCAGTTAGGCAAAAAGCGCACGAGAAAATGAACTACTTTCAAGGACTGCCATAGAATGGACAGATGCTCATTAAGACGGTCATATTTTGTCATTAGGAGTCCGTGTCGGACCCATAAGTACTCAAACTGCTCGCGGCGAGCGTGAAAATCCAAAAAAATACTCCCCGCTTGCGCCAGCAGGCCCGGAGTACCCTCAAATTCAGCCTTAAGCAGGACTTTTTGCCCTGAAAGTCAAAGAACATCATTCGCCGCTGTTTTTCAGACAAGTTTATGTACCCATTGGCACTTCCTTTTGAAGGAAATTCGAGGGATTATGTTGCTTATAGACATTAGCCCCCTAGGTAGGGACAAACGTACGTTTGTGCAGATGCTCTATGATCCGGGCAATCTCATTTGGCCGTAAATTGAAGAAAATCCAGCGGCTATATGCCTTATTCTCCTTGTTTTTGCCGGATGGCATGCTGTAACTCATGCGCATGAAAGCCAAGAACAAAAGGGCATTCCTGGCATCAGTCAATATATATGTGGAAACGATATCTCCACTATAGAGGACAAGAAATTTTCGGACCGTCAGGCAAGACGCGCACGAGAACATGAAGTACTTTCAAGGACTGCCATAGAATAGACAGATGTTCACTAAAACGGTCATAATTTTGTCATTAGGAGTCCGCGTCGGACCCATAAGTGCTCAAACTGCTCGCGGCGAGTGCGCGAATCCAAAAAATACTCCCTGCTTGCGCCAGGAGGCCCGAAGTACCCTCAAATTTAGCCTTAAGCAGGACTTTTTGGCCCTGAAAGTCAAAGAACATCATTCGTTGTTGTTTTTAAGACAAGTTTCTGAACTCATTGGCACTTCCTTTTGAAGGAAATTCGTGAGATTATGTTGCTTATAGACATTAGACCCCGTGGTAGGGACAAACATACCTTTCTGCAGATGCTCTATGATCCGGGCAATCTCATTTGGCCGTAAATTGAAGAAAATCCAGCGGCTATATGCCTTATTCTCCTCGTTTTTGCCGGATGGCATGGTGTAACTCATGCACGTGAAAGCCAAGAACTAAAGGGCATTCCTGGCATCGGTCAATATATATGTGGAAACGATATCTCCACTATAGAGGACAAGAAATTTTGGGGCAGTTAAGCAAAACGCGCACGAGAAAATAAAGTACTTTCAAGGACTGCCATACAATGGACAGATGCTCACTAAGATGTTTATATTTGTCATTAGAAGTCCGTATCGGACCCATAAGTACTCAAACTGCTCACGGCGAGCGTGAAAATCCAAAAAAATACTCCCCGCTTGCGCCAGGAGGCCCGGAGTACCCTCAAATTCAGCCTTAAGCAGGACTTTTGGCCCTGAAAGTCAAAGAACATCATTCGCCGCTGTTTTTCAGACAAGTTTCTGTACCCATTGGTACTTCCTTTTGAAGGAAATTCGAGGGATTATGTTGCTTATAGACATTAGCCCCCTAGGTAGGGACAAACGTACGTTTGTGCAGATGCTCTATGATCCGGGCAATCTCATTTGGCCGGAAATTGAAGAAAATCCAACGGCTATATGCCTTATTCTCCTTGTTTTTGCCGGATGGCATGCTGTAACTCATGCGCGTGAAAGCCAAGAACAAAAGGGCATTCCTAGCATCAGTCAATATATATGTGGAAACGATATCTCCACTATAGAGGACAAGAAATTTTGGGGCCGTCAGGCAAAACGCGCACGAGAACATGAAGTACTTTCAAGGACTGCCATAGAATAGACACATGTTCACTAAAACGGTCATAATTTTGTCATTAGGAGTCCGCGTCGGACCCAAAAGTACTCAAACTGCTCGCGGCGAGTGCGCGAATCCAAAAAATACTCCCTGCTTGCGCCAGGAGGCCCGAAGTACCCTCAAATTTAGCATTAAGCAGGACTTTTTGGCCCTGAAAGTCAAAGAACATCATTCATTGCTATTTTTCAGACAAGTTTCTGAACTCATTGGCACTTCCTTTTGATGGAAATTCGTGAGATTATGTTGCTTATAGACATTAGCCCCCGTGGTAGGGACAAACATACCTTTCTGTAGATGCTCTATGATCCGGGCAATCTCATTTGACCGTAAATTGAAGAAAATCCAGCGGCTATATGCGTTATTCTCCTCGTTTTTGCCGGATGGCATGGTGTAACTCATGCACGTGAAAGCCAAGAACTAAAGGGCATTCCTGGCATCGGTAAATATATATGTGGAAACGATATCTCCACTATAGAGGACAAGAAATTTTGGGGCAGTTAAGCAAAACGCGCACGAGAAAATGAAGTACTTTCAAGGACTGCCATACAATGGACAGATGCTCACTAAGATGGTTATATTTGTCATTAGAAGTCCGTATCGGACCCATAAGTACTCAAACTGCTCGCGGCGAGCATAAAAATCCAAAAAAATACTCCCCGCTTGCGCCAGGAGGCCCGGAGTACCCTCAAATTCAGCCTTAAGCAGGACTCTTGGCCCTGAAAGTCAAAGAACATCATTTATCGCTGTTTTTTAGACAAGTTTCTGAACCCATTGGCACTTCCTTTTGAAGGAAATTCGAGGGATTATGTTGCTTATAGACATTAGCCCCCTGGTAGGGACAAACGTACCTTTCTGCAGATGCTCTATGATCCGGGCAATCTCATTTGGCCGTAAATTGAAGAAAATCCAGCGGCTAAATGCCTTATTCTCCTTGTTTTCGCCGGATGGCATGCTGTAACTCATGCGCGTGAAAGCCAAGAACAAAAGGGCATTCCTGGCATCGGTCAATATATATGTGGAAACGATATCTCCACTGTAGAGGACAAGAAATTTTTGGGTCAGTCAGGCAAAAAGCGCACGAGAAAATGAAGTACTTTCAAGGACTGCCATAGATTGGACAGATGCTCACTAAAACAGTCATAATTTTTTCATTCGGAGTCTGTGTCGGACCCATAAGTACTCAAACTTCTCGCGGCGAGTGCGGGAATCTAAAAAATGCTCACGGCTTGCATCAGGAGGCCCGGAGTACCCTCAAATTCAGCCTTAAGCAGGACTTTTTGGCCCTGAAAGTCAAAGAACATCATTCGTCGCTGTTTTTTAGACAAGTTTCTGAACCCATCGACACTTCCTTTTGAAGCAAATTCGAGAGATTATGTTGCTTATAGACATTAGCCCCCCTGGTAGGGACAAATGTACCTTTCTGCAGATGCTCTATGATCCGGGCAATCTCATTTGGCCGTAAATTGAAGAAAATCTAGCAGCTACATGCCTTATTCTCCTCGTTTTTGCCGGATGGCTTGGTGTAACTCATGCGCGTGAATGCCAAGAACTAAAGGGCATTCCTGGCATCAGTCAATATATATGTGGAAACGATATCTCCACTATAGAGGACAAGAAATTTTGGGGTCGTCGGGCAAAACGCGCACGAGAACATGAAGTACTTTCAAGGACTGCCATAGAATAGACAGATGTTCACTAAAACGATCATAATTTTGTCATTAGGAGTCCGCGTCGGACCCATAAGTACTGAAACTGCTCGCGACGAGTGCGCGAATCAAAAAAATACTCCCTGCTTGCGCCAGGAGGCCCGAAGTACCCTCAAATTTAGCCTTAAGCAGGACTTTTTGGCCCTGAAAGTCAAAGAACATCATTCGTTGCTGTTTTTCAGACAAGTTTCTGAACTCATTGGCACTTCCTTTTGAAGGAAATTTGTTAGATTATGTTGCTTACAGACATTAGCCCCCGTGGTAGGGACAAACATACCTTTCTGCAGATGCTCTATGATCCGGGCAATCTCATTTGGCCGTAAATTGAAGAAAATCCAGCGGCTATATGCCTTATTCTCCTCGTTTTTGCCGGATGGCATGGTGTAACTCATGCACGTGAAAGCCAAGAACTAAAGGGCATTCCTGGCATCGGTCAATATATATGTGGAAACGATATCTCCACTATAGAGGACAAGAAATTTTGGGGCACTTAAGCAAAATGCGCACGAGAAAATGAAGTACTTTCAAGGACTGCCATAGAATGGACAGATGCTCACTAAGATGGTTATATTTGTCATTAGAAGTCCGTATCGGACCCATAAGTACTCAAACTGCTCACGGCGAGCATGAAAATCCAAAAAAATACTCCCCGCTTGCGCCAGGAGGCCCGGAGTACCCTCAAATTCAGCCTTAAGCAGGACTTTTGGCCCTGAAAGTGATAGAGGCGAGGGTGTCCCGATCTTTGGATGAGATGATAACTATCTATTTGGTGGAGACGACTTTGACGATCCGACTACAAACGTGCACGACGTTGCGCCTTAGCAATCGCTAAACCAACTCCGAGAGGTTATTGACCACGCTGGAGCACGATCAACCTGACCACGAAGGTCTATTCCTGCAAGCAATCGAAGACCAAGCAAGAATATGATAAAGCAATCTGAATATTGCGAATATATATGAAGTATTGATAATGGTGGGGATCCGGAAGCGGTCTTGGTCTGGTCGTTGGACACAAACGAAGTACACGAAGTTGCAATGGCTAACTTTTAACTAAACAAATCCCAAGCAAAAGCTACTAGATGGATCTACTTATATAGGAGCAAGGGGTGGCGGCCAAGGAGGTGGGAGGACGTCCCAAGGCAGCCTAAAACTAAATCTAGGTCGTACAAGGCCAATGGGCCCAAGTGGAGGTGATGTAACACCTTTGGACTTGTAGTTTGACTCGGATTCTGCTGCAGCATCAGATTGTTTCGTCCACAACTCAACGCTCCGGACGAATTTGAAGGTGATTCCAATTGGGTTGGAAAGTGCACGAAATCTAGTTTCCAACAAAAAAAGAATCACCCAATTCGGAGTCCGTATGAAAAACTTGTGTGCGTTTTGAGTCAGGTATGTCTGTGCAGTCCGAATCTGAATCCAGAACGTGAGAGACTTGGACTCTATCTTCTCTTGGGCCAAAAGTGACGTGAGAGAACTTTTTGGACAGCAAATAAACATCTCTTTCTTCATTATCTTCATATGTGGATTGTACAAATGTCCCATACACCTGCAATTAGACAAAACACAAAAGTGTGTGAAGTATTTTTGTTCTGGATAACATAAATAGATTATTGAATAGTTTGCACTAGAAATCACCTGACAAATATGCATATATGCAATATTTTTGGTCATATCCAAGGTAGTCATGTCCTCATCATCCTCCCCTTCTTGAAAATAAAGCCGTCCTCGGCGTTGCTTAATCTGAAATGTGGCTAACAAAAGAGACAAGGTGTACATGTTGTATATGTATATGTCATCCATTTTTACTTCCCTTGATTTTTGCATATATGACACATGAATAGATGAGTAACTTGCATAGTTCATAAAATCTAAAGCCAAAAAATTAGCACAAGAAGTAGAAGGCATGAAAATATTGCAACTCAGTTTGCACATATAAGTGAAGCTCTTATTCACTTCAAAAGATTGGCAATCTTCATCATTAAACCATCCTAACTTCGATGAATAAACCTTACTTGCATCAAATTTACATGCTACAACATGCTTAAATAAGCAAACATGCCATAAGTCATTGGACACAGAATCATCATCAAGTTTAGAGGTCATATCAAAATGATTAAACATTGGTTCTTTTGCATCAACAGTTAATTCAATGGGTGCACTCAAAATTGTTGATATTTCAGTTGTTTGATCACATGACGCATTCATGACAGTAACAAGAGTCTCTAAAATAGGTGGTGTGCTCAAATCAACAGGTAACTCAACACATGATGCATTCAAGTTAACTAGGCATGCTTCATTCTCATGTGAAGTTATATCATCAAGACCTTTACTGTTACCTCGCAGAGATGTAGCTGATGTAGGTACGGACGTTGACAATGTACCATACTCTTGAGATGATATCATGCTCACAATCCGAGGTGGGGCTGCTCTAGTAGGTGCAATAGTGGAGTAACCAACCGGCGGTGGTGAGCATGAACTGGAATAGTAGTTGTTGTAGTCACCCAATGCATCCTCCTGTATTTGTCTCTCAAAGGTACAAGCACGGACATACATACCAGTAATGCAACGAGGAATATACTGAAATCTTGCCTGAATATCATGGTTCAAACCACCAAAAAATCTATTCATTGTATCATCCTTAGATTCTTCTATGTCACAATGATGCATATAAGATTTGAACTCTTGGTAGTAAGCATGAATAGTGTTACTGCCTTGTTTTAATTGCTCCAATTTGCGACGCAATTCACGACGATAGTAAGGAGGAAAAAATTGTTGTCTCATTACAGCTTTTAAAACTTTCCAAGTTGTGGGTTGGTTATCAATGTTTTTCTTACAATGTACACTCCACCAAACAGAAGCAAAACCAGTAAATGTTCTAATGGTAGCTCGTACTGATAGAGGCAAAGGTGTCCCGTCTTTCGATGAGATGGTGGATTTCGCTTTGGTGGAAGTCGACTTTGACGATCCGACTACGAACGTCCGAGGACGTCGCGCCTTAGCAATCGCTAAACCAACTCCGAGAGGTTATTGACCACGCCGGAGCACGATCAACCTGACCACGAGGGTCTGTTTCCTGCGAGCAAACGAAGAACAAGCAAGAAACTAAGATTGCAATCTGGATATTGCGAATATAAGATGAAAGCTTTATTGATCAAGGTGGGGTTCTGTGACGCCTTTGTCTGGTCGTTGAACACAAACGAAGTACGCGAAGTTGCAGCTATGGCGAACTTTTAATCTAAACAAAACCCAAAGTCTAAACGATGCCCTAAGGGCTGTATATATGGAGGAAGAGGGGGGAATTTCGTGGCCCTTGGTGGAGGAGTCCGAAATCAACCCTATCTCTTGTTTCCCCACACATACGGACTCTAAAAATAGCCTATACTTACGTATTTCGAAATTACATGGGCCTGGCCCAATAATAAGGTGACGTAGCACCTAAAATAGCCTCGGGACGAAATTTATGAAGTGGCATCTTGTATATTTCGTCCAAGGCTTCATGCACCCATTATGGTGGCTTCAAAGTCCTGAAATCATCACTTGTAACTCCGTTCTTGTTCCCCTTGCGCATGCCATCATCTCCATGCTTGTTCTTGCTCCAATGTTCATCCTTCTCCAAGCTAGGCCCTTCATTTGTAAGCAAAACAAATGTATCCAATTTAGGCAGCATCATATTCTCATGAACATTAGAATCATTACCAAGAAACGAAAGTACCTGGTAATTTAGTTGGCGTGCACGAGCTCTAGTAATTGGTCCAGTATGTATAGCAGCAGGGGCTGTGGGTGTAACAATTATATTGATGTCCTCATCATCCTCCCCTTCTTGAAATGAAGTCGTCCTCGACGGAAGTTCATCTTCCCCACCCAAATAAGGCTTCAAATCTGCAATGTTAAAAGTGGGACTAACCCCAAAATCTGCAGGCAGCTCAAGTTTATATGCATTATCATTTATTTTCTCTAACACCTTAAAGGGACCATCAGCACGTGGCATTAGCTTTGATTTGCGCAAATCAGGAAATCTATCCTTACGCAAATGTAACCAAACAAGATCTCCAGGTGCAAACACAACATGTTTTCTACCCTTATCTCCAGCAAGTTTATATTTAGCATTCATACGCTCAATGTTTTCCTTAGTTAACTCATGCATTTTTAAAATCAATTCAGCACGTTGTTTAGCATCAAAATTAACCTTCTCCGAAGATGGAAGAGGCAACAAATCAATTGGTGCACGAGGTAGGAAACCATACACAACTTCAAAAGGGCACATCTTAGTAGTAGAATGCAATGAACGATTATAAGCAAATTCAATATGAGGCAAGCATTCCTCCCACATTTTTTTATTATTCTTCAAAACAGCCCTAAGCATAGTAGACAACGTTCTATTGACTACTTCAGTTTGTCCATCAGTTTGGGGGTGACAAGTAGTACTAAAAAGCAGTTTAGTCCCCAACTTAGCCCATAAACATCTCCAAAAGTGGCTAAGAAATTTAGTATCACGATCTGAAACAATAGTATTTGGCACACCATGCAAGCGAATAATTTCACGACAGAACAAATCAGCAACATTAACAGCATCATCGCTTTTATGACATGGTATAAAGTGTGCCATTTTCGAGAATCTATCCACGACAACAAATATGCTATCCCTCCCCTTCTTTGTTCGAGGTAAACCTAAAACAAAGTCCATAGATATATCCTCCCAAGGAACACTAGGTACAGGCAAAGGCATATATAAACCATGAGGATTGAGTCGTGACTTAGCTTTTTGACATGTAGTGCATCGAGCAATAAAACGCTCAACATCCCGTCTCATCTTTGGCCAAAAGAAATGTGTAGCAAGTACATCCTCCGTCTTCTTCACGCCAAAGTGTCCCATTAATCCTCCTCCATGCGCCTCCTGCAACAACAAAAGACGAACGGAGCTAGCTAGAATGCATAGCTTGTTAGCACGAAACACAAATCCATCGTTAACGACAAACTTGTTCCACATTCTTCCTTCTTTACAACTCTGCATTACATCTTTAAAATCAGCATCATGCACATATTGATCTTTGATGGTCTCCAAACCAAATATTTTGAAGTCAAGTTGTGAAAGCATAGTATAGCGACGAGACAATGCATCAACAATAACATTTTCTTTTCCCTTCTTGTGTTTAATGACATAAGGGAAAGTCTCAATGAATTCAACCCATTTAGCATGTCTACGATTGAGTTTAGCTTGACTTTTAATATGTTTCAAAGATTCATGATCAGAATGTATAACAAATTCTTTGGGCCATAAATAATGTTGCCATGTTTCTAAAGTCCGAACAAGAGCATATAATTCTTTATCATAAGTAGAATAATTCAGACTAGGCCCACTCAATTTTTTAGAAAAGTATGCAACAGGTTTGCCATCTTGTAATAACACACCTCCTAATTCAATTCCACTAGCATCACATTCAAGCTCAAAAGTCTTATTAAAATCAGGAAGTTGGAGTAAAGGAGCATGTGTCAACTTATCTTTCAATACCGTGAAGGCTTCTTCCTGTGCGGTACCCCAAACAAAAGGCACATCCTTCTTTGTAAGCTCGTTGAGAGGTGCAGCAATGGTGCTGAAATCTCTCACAAAACGCCTATAGAATCCAGCGAGGCCAAGAAAACTCCTCACTTGTGTGACCGTTTTGGGCTGCGGCCAACTCTCAATAGCTTCAATCTTGGCTTTGTCAACTTCAATTCCCTGTGGAGTAACAACATAGCCAAGAAAAGATACTCGGTCGGTGCAAAAGGTGCACTTCCCAAGGTTACCAAACAAACGTGCATCACGTAGAGCAATAAAAACAGCACGTAAATGTTCCAAATGTTCTTCCAAAGATCTGCTATAAATCAGTATATCATCAAAATAGACTACCACAAATTGTCCAATGAAAGCACGTAAAACTTCGTTCATTAGTCTGATGAAAGTACTAGGCGCATTAGTTAACCCAAAAGGCATGACTAACCACTCATATAATCCAAACTTAGTTTTAAATGCTGTTTTCCATTCATCTCCCAATTTCATACGAATTTGATGGTATCCACTACGCAAATCAACTTTGGAGAATATTGTAGAGCCACTCAATTCATCAAGCATATCATCTAGCCTAGGAATAGGATGACGATAACGAATAGTAATATTATTAATGCCTCTACAATCAACACACATACGTGATGTACCATCCTTTTTCGGCACTAGAATAATAGGAACAGCACAAGGACTAAGGGATTCGCGTATATAACCTTTGTCGAGAAGCTCTTGTACTTGACGCATAATCTCCTTCGTCTCCTCTGGATTGGTACGGTATGGTGCACGGTTTGGCAGTGAAGCACCGGGAATTAAGTCAATCTGATGCTCAATCCCTCGAATAGGCGGTAATCCCGGTGGCACGTCTTGTGGAAAAACGTCAGCGAACTCCTGCAAAATGTTAGTGACAGCAGGAGGCAAAGAGGAAGGCACGTCCTCGAATGGAAATAATGCCTCTTTGCACACAAAAACATAGCAAACAGATTTGCTGAAATCTAGCTCATCAATATCAGATTTGGTGGCAAATAAACATGCACTTTTCAATTTAATTTCAGAAGCAACACTAGATGGTTTATTATTAGGCTTCATTTGTTGCTCAAATTCTTTTGCCACAATCTGATTTTCACTCTTATTGGCTAGCATGGAGATGGTGGAGAAGCTTTCTCTCACCACAAGACCACATCCACATCCTTACTACATCCAATGGTTCAACAACAGCGGCAAGGTTAAGGTAACACGTATTGTTCGTGTGCATTTTAGTATCTCTACATATGCTGATTATGTTGATTGTGATGTGGTACCTATGCAAGCATGTTCCTTATTACTTGGTAGACCATGGCAATTTGATAAAAATTCTGTACACCATGGTAGAAACAATCACTATACTCTTGTTCATAAGGATAAAAATATTACTTTGCTTCCTATGACTCCTGATTCCATTTTGAAAGATGATATTAATAGAGCTAATAAAGCACAACAGGAGAAGAATAAGAGTGAAAATCAGATTGTGGCAAAAGAATTTGAGCAACAAATGAAGCCTAATAATAAACCATCTAGTGTTGCTTCTGAAATTAAATTGAAAAGTGCATGTTTATTTGCCACCAAATCTGATATTGATGAGCTAGATTTCAGCAAATCTGTTTGCTATGCTTTTGTGTGCAAAGAGGCATTATTTTCATTCGAGGACGTGCCTTCCTCTTTGCCTCCTACTGTCACTAACATTTTGCAGGAGTTCGCTCACGTCTTTCCACAAGACGTGCCACCGGGATTACCGCCTATTCGAGGGATTGAGCATCAAATTGACTTAATTCCCGGTGCTTCACTGCCAAACCGTGCACCATACCGTACCAATCCAGAGGAGACGAAGGAGATTATGCGTCAAGTACAAGAGCTTCTCGACAAAGGTTATATACGCGAATCCCTTAGTCCTTGTGCTGTTCCTATTATTCTAGTGCCGAAAAAGGATGGTACATCACGTATGTGTGTTGATTGTAGAGGCATTAATAATATTACTATTCGTTATCGTCATCCTATTCCTAGGCTAGATGATATGCTTGATGAATTGAGTGGCTCTACAATATTCTCCAAAGTTGATTTGCGTAGTGGATACCATCAAATTCGTATGAAATTGGGAGATGAATGGAAAACAGCATTTAAAACTAAGTTTGGATTATATGAGTGGTTAGTCATGCCTTTTGGGTTAACTAATGCGCCTAGTACTTTCATCAGACTAATGAACGAAGTTTTACGTGCTTTCATTGGACAATTTGTGGTAGTCTATTTTGATGATATACTGATTTATAGCAGATCTTTGGAAGAACATTTGGAACATTTACGTGCTGTTTTTATTGCTCTACGTGATGCACGTTTGTTTGGTAACCTTGGGAAGTGCACCTTTTGCACCGACCGAGTATCTTTTCTTGGCTATGTTGTTACTCCACAGGGAATTGAAGTTGACAAAGCCAAGATTGAAGCTATTGAGAGTTGGCCGCAGCCCAAAACGGTCACACAAGTGAGGAGTTTTCTTGGCCTCGCTGGATTCTATAGGCGTTTTGTGAGAGATTTCAGCACCATTGCTGCACCTCTCAACGAGCTTACAAAGAAGGATGTGCCTTTTGTTTGGGGTACCGCACAGGAAGAAGCCTTCACGGTATTGAAAGATAAGTTGACACATGCTCCTTTACTCCAACTTCCTGATTTTAATAAGACTTTTGAGCTTGAATGTGATGCTAGTGGAATTGAATTAGGAGGTGTGTTATTACAAGATGGCAAACCTGTTGCATACTTTTCTAAAAAATTGAGTGGGCCTAGTCTGAATTATTCTACTTATGATAAAGAATTATATGCTCTTGTTCGGACTTTAGAAACATGGCAACATTATTTATGGCCCAAAGAATTTGTTATACATTCTGATCATGAATCTTTGAAACATATTAAAAGTCAAGCTAAACTCAATCGTAGACATGCTAAATGGGTTGAATTCATTGAGACTTTCCCTTATGTCATTAAACACAAGAAGGGAAAAGAAAATGTTATTGTTGATGCATTGTCTCGTCGCTATACTATGCTTTCACAACTTGACTTCAAAATATTTGGTTTGGAGACCATCAAAGATCAATATGTGCATGATGCTGATTTTAAAGATGTAATGCAGAGTTGTAAAGAAGGAAGAATGTGGAACAAGTTTGTCGTTAACGATGGATTTGTGTTTCGTGCTAACAAGCTATGCATTCTAGCTAGCTCCGTTCGTCTTTTGTTGTTGCAGGAGGCGCATGGAGGAGGATTAATGGGACACTTTGGCGTGAAGAAGACGGAGGATGTACTTGCTACACATTTCTTTTGGCCAAAGATGAGACGGGATGTTGAGCGTTTTATTGCTCGATGCACTACATGTCAAAAAGCTAAGTCACGACTCAATCCTCATGGTTTATATATGCCTTTGCCTGTACCTAGTGTTCCTTGGGAGGATATATCTATGGACTTTGTTTTAGGTTTACCTCGAACAAAGAAGGGGAGGGATAGCATATTTGTTGTCGTGGATAGATTCTCGAAAATGGCACACTTTATACCATGTCATAAAAGCGATGATGCTGTTAATGTTGCTGATTTGTTCTGTCGTGAAATTATTCGCTTGCATGGTGTGCCAAATACTATTGTTTCAGATCGTGATACTAAATTTCTTAGCCACTTTTGGAGATGTTTATGGGCTAAGTTGGGGACTAAACTGCTTTTTAGTACTACTTGTCACCCCCAAACTGATGGACAAACTGAAGTAGTCAATAGAACGTTGTCTACTATGCTTAGGGCTGTTTTGAAGAATAATAAAAAAATGTGGGAGGAATGCTTGCCTCATATTGAATTTGCTTATAATCGTTCATTGCATTCTACTACTAAGATGTGCCCTTTTGAAGTTGTGTATGGTTTCCTACCTCGTGCACCAATTGATTTGTTGCCTCTTCCATCTTCGGAGAAGGTTAATTTTGATGCTAAACAACGTGCTGAATTGATTTTAAAAATGCATGAGTTAACTAAGGAAAACATTGAGCGTATGAATGCTAAATATAAACTTGCTGGAGATAAGGGTAGAAAACATGTTGTGTTTGCACCTGGAGATCTTGTTTGGTTACATTTGCGTAAGGATAGATTTCCTGATTTGCGCAAATCAAAGCTAATGCCACGTGCTGATGGTCCCTTTAAGGTGTTAGAGAAAATAAATGATAATGCATATAAACTTGAGCTGCCTGCAGATTTTGGGGTTAGTCCCACTTTTAACATTGCAGATTTGAAGCCTTATTTGGGTGAGGAAGATGAACTTCCGTCGAGGACGACTTCATTTCAAGAAGGGGAGGATGATGAGGACATCAATACAATTGTTACACCCACAGCCCCTGCTGCTATACATACTGGACCAATTACTAGAGCTAGTGCACGCCAACTAAATTACCAGGTACTTTCGTTTCTTGGTAATGATTCTAATGTTCATGAGAATATGATGCTGCCTAAATTGGATACATTTGTTTTGCTTACAAATGAAGGGCCTAGCTTGGAGAAGGATGAACATTGGAGCAAGAACAAGCATGGAGATGATGGCATGCGCAAGGGGAACAAGAACGGAGTTACAAGTGATGATTTCAGGACTTTGAAGCCACCATAATGGGTGCATGAAGCCTTGGACGAAATATACAAGATGCCACTTCCTAAATTTCGTCCCGAGGCTATTTTAGGTGCTGCGTCACCTTATTATTGGGCCAGGCCCATGTAATTTCGAAATACATAAGTATAGGCTATTTTTAGAGTCCGTATGTGTGGGGAAACAAGAGATAGGGTTGATTTCGGACCCCTCCACCAAGGGCCACAAAATTCCCCCCTCTTCCTCCATATATACAGCCCTTAGGGCATCGTTTAGACTTTGGGTTTTGTTTAGATTAAAAGTTCGCCATAGCTGCAACTTCGCGTACTTCGTTTGTGTTCAACGACCAGACAAAGGCGTCACAGAACCCCACCTTGATCAATAAAGCTTCCATCTTATATTCGCAATATCCAGATTGCAATCTTAGTTTCTTGCTTGTTCTTCGTTTGCTCGCAGGAAACAGACCCTCGTGGTCAGGTTGATCGTGCTCCGGCGTGGTCAATAACCTCTCGGAGTTGGTTTAGCGATTGCTAAGGCGCGACGTCCTCGCACGTTCGTAGTCGGATCGTCAAAGTCGACTTCCACCAAAGCGATATCCATCATCTCATCGAAAGACGGGACACCTTTGCCTCTATCACACAACTTCCTTGGTATGGAACAAATTGTGCCTCTGATTTTGCTCAGCTTGTGTGACCTGCACACTCAAAACACGTTGAGCAACTAAACATTCATACCTGTCAGCGTCTTCAGGAGCCATGTATTGCGTCTCATGATCAGAATCATCTCCACCATGTTCTTCACATGTAATAAGAGCCAAAGTCTCCTCATCATAGTCACTAGCGGACTCATATCCACCGTCCGCGGTAGCAATCATCACACGCGGAGATTTGCATTCTCTCGCATAATGACCTCCTCCCTTACAACGATGACAAATAATATCACTTGTGTGCCCTGTTGATGCCATGGAAGAAGAAGAACGCTGTGCAGGCCCCACAGGTGCGCTCTTGGCAGATAATGGTGGTTGTGCCTGTTTTCTTGTATCACGGCTGGAGGTGGCACCGGATGGAGGTACTGGTGCAGTTGAAGTAGAAGATGCACGTGGTGTCCATGATGAAGGTCGGCCTGCAGAAAAGTTAGCTCGCCCCAATGCTTGTCGATCCTGCACTTCACGTTCAGCTTTACAAGCAAGATGGAATAAACGAGTGATATTAGTATACTCCTTATAGTCTAGAATGGTCTGAATCTCTCTATTTAATCCACCCAGAAAACGTGCAAGCATAGCTTCATTCTCCTCAACAATACCACATCTAATCATGCCAGTTTGTAATTCCTGATAATATTCTTCTACAGAATTTTTCCCTTGTCTTAAACGCTGCAATTTTTGAAGCAATTCACGTTGATAATATGGTGGAACCCAACGCGTACGCATAGCAGTTTTCAAAGCAGCCCAAGTAGTTGGAATAGGATATAATCTACAATGTTCAGACCACCATACACATGCAAAACTAGTGAAAGCACAAACGGCAGCAGCAACTCGTCTCTCCTCAGGATATTGTAAACATGTAAATCGTTGTTCAGTTTCTAACTCCCAAGTAAGATATATATCAGGAACATATCTACCCTCAAATGGTGGAATATTCAATTTCAGTTTAGGTATATGGACATCATCTCGTACCTGAGGTGGTGGTGCAGGCCTACCATTACGAATATATACCTGAGGTCGACCTGCTGGTGGTGGTACAGGTGGCTGCACGTAGTGTTGATTTTGATCAACCTCATCCTCATAATCTCCCACATAATCATCCTCCTCCGCATGAGCAGCAGGAGCCACAGAAGTATCAACAGCAGCACCAACAGTTTGGCCAAACGCAAGAGGAACACGGCTTGCTCGGCGGAGGTCTGCTTCGCGACGTGGAGGTAGTCGTTGTTGTTGTTGTTGGAGAGGTGCGTTAGGTGCAGCGGGTGGTGGTGGTGGAAGACGCGCGAGCAATTCATTAAACTTGTTATCGAGCTTTGTTTCGAACGTCTTCTCAAAGCCAGTGATCTTCTCCATGGCCTCTTCAAAATTGTTCAGCACATCTTGCACCTGTTCAGTCATCATTTGCTGAAACTTATCATGAAGCTCCTTGTTCGATAAATTCTCCCAGTCAATCTCGTCGGCTTGTGATCCTGGCATGGTTAGCAGCAATAGAAACACACAAGAATATGATCCTACAGACTACGAACAAGTGGTGGTGGTGGGTGTCACAAATCCGTCAAGCAAATCTCAAATTCTTACCAGTTCTTACCCAGCAGCAGGCGGTGATCGGCAACCGTTGTAGTCAAAAACTCTCAAAGCTTGGATAGAGCGTGATGAGGACATCAATACAATTGTTACACCCACAGCCCCTGCTGCTATACATACTGGACCAATTACTAGAGCTCGTGCACGCCAACTAAATTACCAGGTACTTTCGTTTCTTGGTAATGATTCTAATGTTCATGAGAATATGATGCTGCCTAAATTGGATACATTTGTTTTGCTTACAAATGAAGGGCCTAGCTTGGAGAAGGATGAACATTGGAGCAAGAACAAGCATGGAGATGATGGCATGCGCAAGGGGAACAAGAACGGAGTTACAAGTGATGATTTCAGGACTTTGAAGCCACCATAATGGGTGCATGAAGCCTTGGACGAAATATACAAGATGCCACTTCATAAATTTCGCCCCGAGGCTATTTTAGGTGCTGCGTCACCTTATTATTGGGCCAGGCCCATGTAATTTCGAAATACATAAGTATAGGCTATTTTTAGAGTCCGTATGTGTGGGGAAACAAGAGATAGGGTTGATTTCGGACCCCTCCACCAAGGGCCACGAAATTCCCCCCCTCTTCCTCCATATATACAGCCCTTAGGGCATCGTTTAAACTTTGGGTTTTGTTTAGATTAAAAGTTCGCCATAGCTGCAACTTCGCGTACTTCGTTTGTCTTCAACGACCAGACAAAGGCGTCACAGAACCCCACCTTGATCAATAAAGCTTTCATCTTATATTCGCAATATCCAGATTGCAATCTTAGTTTCTTGCTTGTTCTTCGTTTGCTCGCAGGAAACAGACCCTCGTGGTCAGGTTGATTGTGCTCCGGCGTGGTCAATAACCTCTCGGAGTTGGTTTAGCGATTGCTAAGGCGCGACGTCCTCGCACGTTCGTAGTCGGATCGTCAAAGTCGACTTCCACCAAAGCGATATCCATCATCTCATCGAAAGATCGGGACCCTCGCCTCTATCACCACCACCACTTCTTAGTAGTCTGTAGGATCATATTCTTGTGTGTTTCTATTGCTGCTAACCATGCCAGGATCACAAGCCGACGAGATTGACTGGGAGAATTTATTGAACAAGGAGCTTCATGATAAGTTTCAGCAAATGATGACTGAACAGGTGCAAGATGTGCTGAACAATTTTGAAGAGGCCATGGAGAAGATCACTGGCCTTGAGAAGACGTTCGAAACAAAGCTCGATAACAAGTTTAATGAATTGCTCGCGCGTCTTCCACCACCACCACCCGCTGCACCTAACGCACCTCTCCAACAACAACAACAACGACTACCTCCACGTCGCGAAGCAGACCTCCGCCGAGCAAGCCGTGTTCCTCTTGCGTTTGGCCAAACTGTTGGTGCTGCTGTTGATACTTCTGTGGCTCCTGTTGCTGATGCGGAGGAGGATGATTATGTGGGAGATTATGAGGATGAGGTTGATCAAAATCAACACTACGTGCAGCCACCTGTACCACCACCAGCAGGTCGACCTCAGGTATATATTCGTAATGGTAGGCCTGCACCACCACCTCAGGTACGAGATGATGTCCATATTCCTAAACTGAAATTGAATATTCCACCATTTGAGGGTAGATATGTTCCTGATATATATCTTACTTGGGAGTTAGAAACTGAACAACGATTTACATGTTTACAATATCCTGAGGAGAGACGAGTTGCTGCTGCCGTTTGTGCTTTCACTAGTTTTGCATGTGTATGGTGGTCTGAACATTGTAGATTATATCCTATTCCAACTACTTGGGCTGCTTTGAAAACTGCTATGCGTACGCGTTGGGTTCCACCATATGATGAGGACATGACTACCTTGGATATGACCAAAAATATTGCATATATGCATATTTGTCAGGTGATTTCTAGTGCAAACTATTCAATAATCTATTTATGTTATCCAGAACAAAAATACTTCACAAACTTTTGTGTTTTGTCTAATTGCAGGTGTATGGGACATTTGTACAATCCACATATGAAGATAAGGAAGAAAGAGATGTTTATTTGCTGTCCAAAAAGTTCTCTCACGTCACTTTTGGCCCAAGAGAAGATAGAGTCCAAGTCTCTCACGTTCTGGATTCAGATTCGGACTGCACAGACATACCTGACTCAAAACGCACACAAGTTTTTCATACGGACTCCGAATTGGGTGATTCTTTTTTTGTTGGAAACTAGATTTCGTGCACTTTCCAACCCAATTGGAATCACCTTCAAATTCGTCCGGAGCGTTGAGTTGTGGACGAAACAATCTGATGCTGCAGCAGAATCCGAGTCAAACTACAAGTCCAAAGGTGTTACATCATGATGAGGACATCAATACAATTGTTACACCCACAGCCCCTGCTGCTATACATACTGGACCAATTACTAGAGCTCGTGCACGCCAACTAAATTACCAGGTACTTTCGTTTCTTGGTAATGATTCTAATGTTCATGAGAATATGATGCTGCCTAAATTGGATACATTTGTTTTGCTTACAAATGAAGGGCCTAGCTTGGAGAAGGATGAACATTGGAGCAAGAACAAGCATGGAGATGATGGCATGCGCAAGGGGAACAAGAATGGAGTTACAAGTGATGATTTCAGGACTTTGAAGCCACCATAATGGGTGCATGAAGCCTTGGACGAAATATACAAGATGCCACTTCATAAATTTCGTCCCGAGGCTATTTTAGGTGCTGCGTCACCTTATTATTGGGCCAGGCCCATGTAATTTCGAAATACGTGGTGGTGGTGGAAGACGCGCGAGCAATTCATTAAACTTGTTATCGAGCTTTGTTTCGAACGTCTTCTCAAAGCCAGTGATCTTCTCCATGGCCTCTTCAAAATTGTTCAGCACATCTTGCACCTGTTCAGTCATCATTTGCTGAAACTTATCATGAAGCTCCTTGTTCGATAAATTCTCCCAGTCAATCTCGTCGGCTTGTGATCCTGGCATGGTTAGCAGCAATAGAAACACACAAGAATATGATCCTACAGACTACGAACAAGTGGTGGTGGTGGGTGTCACAAATCCGTCAAGCAAATCTCAAATTCTTACCAGTTCTTACCCAGCAGCAGGCGGTGATCGGCAACCGTTGTAGTCAAAAACTCTCAAAGCTTGGATAGAGCGATTACCAGGGAGAGTCAAACGCACGACGTAGATGTATGTGGAGCTGGGAAGGCTTATAATATGGTAGCAAAAAGGGTCAGCAATAATCAATTCAGAGATGCAAAGTTGAATAAACGCTCAACGACGGTACTGTGCTGGTCCTAGGCTAGACTGTGCTAGAGACGCGAGCCTAGAACACTAACAAAATCACGGCGCGGCACGTAAACAAGGGAAAGCACACTCTGAAATTTTTTTTCGCTCTTTTTTTTTGCGCTCTTTTTTTTTGCGCTGCTTTTTTTTGCGAAAAATCACTATAATGGCGAGTGTCTCAAAACTCTTCCTAGCTCAAACTGACAGGATGGGCACGAAATTTTTTCGACCAATTTTTTTTTCGACTGCCCGGACCCAAAAACTGGAAACGGGTCAAAAAAAACTTCCTATAATGGCACCTGTCTCAAAACACTCAGAAACACCTAAAAATAGGATAGCCAGAAATTTTTTCGAAAAATGCGTTTTCGAAAAATTTTGGGCCTAAACGGAGCGTGGCTACCCGACTTTTTTTTTTCCGAAACCTACTCCGGCAAGGAAACACGAATCGGAATCTAGATGGATCCCGAAAACAAACCTAATAAGCAAAGAACTCGGATTGGTGGTGGATATATGGTGGTGGTATATGGCAGCGGTGGTGGTAGCGGTGGTAGTATATGGATATGGATCGGTGGTGGTATATGGACACGGATTGGTGGTGGTATATGGATACGGATTCGGTGCGGTGGTGGTAGATGGCAGGAGCGATGATGATGGTGCGGCGGCGGCGTGACAACTTATGACCAGAACTCGAAACTCTAAAAGACTAGACTCTAAGACCAGCAACTAGACACGACGATGCAACCGCAAATTCAACAAAGCAAAACCCTAAAAAGATTATGCAAGGCTCAGATTCGTTCGGATATGATGAACTAACCCTAAATTTTTTTTGTGGCTTTTTCGTGGACTATAGGTATGAAGAGCAGACTCGATCTAAACTACTAAAAAACTGTAAAATCTCACCGAGCAACCTGGAAATCTGATACCACTTGATAGAGGCAAAGGTGTCCCGTCTTTCGATGAGATGGTGGATTTCGCTTTGGTGGAAGTCGACTTTGACGATCCGACTACGAACGTGCGAGGACGTCGCGCCTTAGCAATCGCTAAACCAACTCCGAGAGGTTATTGACCACGCCGGAGCACGATCAACCTGACCACGAGGGTCTGTTTCCTGCGAGCAAATGAAGAACAAGCAAGAAACTAAGATTGCAATCTGGATATTGCGAATATAAGATGCAAGCTTTATTGATCAAGGTGGGGTTCTGTGACGCCTTTGTCTGGTCGTTGAACACAAACGAAGTACGCGAAGTTGCAGCTATGGCGAACTTTTAATCTAAACAAAACCCAAAGTCTAAAGATGCCCTAAGGGCTGTATATATGGAGGAAGAGGGGGGAATTTCGTGGCCCTTGGTGGAGGAGTCCGAAATCAACCCTATCTCTTGTTTCCCCACACATACGGACTCTAAAAATAGTCTATACTTATGTATTTCGAAATTACATGGGCCTGGCCCAATAATAAGGTGACGCAGCACCTAAAATAGCCTCGGGACGAAATTTATGAAGTGGCATCTTGTATATTTCGTCCAAGGCTTCATGCACCCATTATGGTGGCTTCAAAGTCCTGAAATCATCACTTGTAACTCCGTTCTTGTTCCCCTTGCGCATGCCATCATCTCCATGCTTGTTCTTGCTCCAATGTTCATCCTTCTCCAAGCTAGGCCCTTCATTTGTAAGCAAAACAAATGTATCCAATTTAGGCAGCATCATATTCTCATGAACATTAGAATCATTACCAAGAAACGAAAGTACCTGGTAATTTAGTTGGCGTGCACGAGCTCTAGTAATTGGTCCAGTATGTATAGCAGCAGGGGCTGTGGGTGTAACAATTGTATTGATGTCCTCATCACGTACTCTCTCAAGTTCAGAAAAATCATGGTGACTAAAAACTTGTTCTACTTCAAGCTCCCAAGCTAGATAAATAGCAGGATTAAATCTACCCTCAAATGATGGTAAAGAGATAACCTGACCATATGCTTGTGTGTGTTGTCCCAACTCTCGTGATGGTGAAGATGTGTCCGTCATCCAAGAACTTCTATCTCTGGAACCTGTCATGATTAGTAGAAACAAGAACCAAAATTCGAGAATAATGTTCCTATGAACTACTAGGATGTGGTTGTAAAGTGCTCACAGTAAAGCAAATATCAATATCTTACAAGTCCTTACCATGTGGCAGGTGGTGACAGGCAACCAGCGGTGTCAAATAACTCCGAAGATTGTGTAAAACGATTGCCAGGGGAACGTACGTATACACGGTGTAGAAATATGTGGAGCTGGGTTGGCTATATATGGTAGCAAAAGATTAGCAATAATCAATTCAAAGATGCAATGTTGAATAAACGCTCAACGACGATACTGTGCTGGTCCTAGGCTAGACCGTACTAGAGACGCGAGCCTAGAATACTAATGAGGTCACGGCGTAGCACAACTAGCATCAATGAATGATACTAAGTAGCTCTTGACAGCAAGATATAAGTGAAGATCACAACGGCAGTGAAGATAATGATGAAAAATAACTGCCAAGCAGGATATACAACAACTCTCTCTCCAACTTTCCTCTTGAAAAGTTTCAGACAATTTTCTGATAAATTCTTTCAAAGAATGCTACTAACTCAAGCTTTCCAATGCAAAAAGAATCACTCAATTCCGAGTTGATATGAGGAGTCAAAGAATTCTAAAACTGGCCTGAAAAATTGGAACAACCTGTGTTCATGAACTTCGGAGGGCAAAAAGACCTATTTAGAAGCCGATTTTGAGGTATCAAATATTGAACTAGCTTCTGCAACTATTTAGATGCGGCTCGTCGCTAGCTTCAATTTGAGTACTCACGGAGCCAAAACGGACTTTGTATGAGGAAGATACACCTGTTTTACTGAACAGTGTGCAAAACAGATTCTAATCCGAATTCAGGTACGAGATTGATTCTAGATAGATCCAATTTTTTTCTTCTCTCTTTTTTTTCTCACGCTTTTTTTTCTTTTTCTTCTCTCTCTTTTTCTTTTTTTTTTCCTTTTTTCTCTTTTTTTTCTCTATCTTCTTCTTTTTTCTTTCCAAGACAAACTAGATAAGATGCAGATTGGATCAGGCGAAGATGTGAATGACCTCAACTATGATTATGACAATGAACAGTGCGTAGCATGTGGTGGAAATTAATAGATGGGATGGTGGACAGCGGAAGGGATAATGATGCAGCGGCGGCGTGACTAATGTGAACAGAACTCGAAACTCTAAAAGAACTAGACGCTAAGACCAGCAACTGACACGACGATGCAACCGATAATTCAACTATGCAAGCAATGAGTAGAAAATTGCAAAGGCTCAGACTGGCTTGGATAAAGGATGAACAGATCTAACTTTTTTTGTGTGGCTTTTTCTTGGACAATAGGTAAGAAAATAAATCTAATCTAGAAAAACTGGATATTCTCACCGAGCAACCTGAAAACTGATACCACTTGATAGAGGCGAGGGTGTCCCGATCTTTCGATGAGATGATAACTATCGATTTGGTGGAGACGACTTTGACGATCCGACTACGAACGTGCAAGGACGTCGCGCCTTAGCAATCTCTAAACCAACTCCGAGAGGTTATTGACCACGCCGGAGCACGATCAACCTGACCACGAGGGTCTGTTTCCTGCGAGCAAACGAAGAACAAGCAAGAAACTAAGATTGCAATCTGGATACTGCGAATATAAGATGAAAGCTTTATTGATCAAGGTGGGGTTCTGTGACGCCTTTGTCTGGTCGTTGAACACAAACGAAGTACGCGAAGTTGCAGCTATGGCGAACTTTTAATCTAAACAAAACCCAAGCAAAAGCTACTAGATGGATCTACTTATATAGGAGCAAGGGGTGGCGGCCAAGGAGGTGGGAGGACGTCCCAAGGCAGCCTAAAACTAAATCTAGGTCGTACAAGACCAATGGGCCCAAGTGGAGGTGATGTAACACCTTTGAACTTGTAGTTTGACTCGGATTCTGCTGCAGCATCAGATTGTTTCATCCACAACTCAACGCTCCGGACGAATTTGAAGGTGATTCCAATTGGGTTGGAAAGTGCACGAAATCTAGTTTCCAACAAAAAAAGAATCACCCAATTCGGAGTCCGTATGAAAAACTTGTGTGCGTTTTGAGTCAGGTATGTCTGTGCAGTCCGAATCTGAATCCAGAACGTGAGAGACTTGGACTCTATCTTCTCTTGGGCCAAAAGTGACGTGAGAGAACTTTTTGGACAGCAAATAAACATCTCTTTCTTCCTTATCTTCATATGTGGATTGTACAAATGTCCCATACACCTGCAATTAGACAAAACACAAAAGTGTGTGAAGTATTTTTGTTCTGGATAACATAAATAGATTATTGAATAGTTTGCACTAGAAATCACCTGACAAATATGCATATATGCAATATTTTTGGTCATATCCAAGGTAGTCATGTCCTCATCAGAAAGTCAAAGAACATCATTCGTCGCTATTTTTCAGACAAGTTTCTAAACCCATTGGCACTTCCTTTTGAAGGAAATTCGAGGGATTATGTTGCTTATAGACATTAACCCCCCTGGTAGGGACAAACGTACCTTTCTGCAGATGCTCTATGATCCGGGCAATCTCATTTGGCCGTAAATTGAATAAAATCCAGCATGATAGAGGCGGAGGTGTCCCGATCTTTCGATGACATGATAACTATCGATTTGGTGGAGACGACTTTCATGATCCGAGTACAAATGTGCACGACATTGCGCCTTAGCAATCGCTAAACCAATCTCCTGAGGTTATTGACCATGCTGGAGCACGATCAACCTGACCACGAAGGTCTATTCCTGCAAGCAATCGAAGAACAAGCAAGAATATGATAAAATGATAGAGGCAAAGGTGTCCCGTCTTTCGATGAGATGATGGATATCGCTTTGGTGGCAGTCGACTTTGACGATCCGACTACGAACGTGCGAGGACGTCGCGCCTTAGCAATCGCTAAACCAACTCCGAGAGGTTATTGACCACGCCGGAGCACGACCAACCTGACCACGAGGGTCTGTTTCCTGCGAGCAAACGAAGAACAAGCAAGAAACTGAGATTGCAATCTGGATATTGCGAATATAAGATGAAAGCTTTATTGATCAAGGTGGGGTTCTGCGACGCCTTTGTCTGGTCGTTGAACACAAACGAAGTACGCGAAGTTGCAGCTATGGCGAACTTTTAATCTAAACAAAACCCAAAGTCTAAACGATGCCCTCAGGGCTGTATATATGGAGGAAGAGGGGGGAATTTCGTGGCCCTTGGTGGAGGGGTCCGAAATCAACCCTATCTCTTGTTTCCCCACACATACGGACTCTAAAAATAGCCTATACTTATGTATTTCGAAATTACATGGGCCTGGCCCAATAATAAGGTGACGCAGCACCTAAAATAGCCTCGGGACGAAATTTATGAAGTGGCATCTTGTATATTTCGTCGAAGGCTTCATGCACCCATTATGGTGGCTTCAAAGTCCTGAAATCATCACTTGTGACTCCGTTCTTGTTCCCCTTGCGCATGCCATCATCTCCATGCTTGTTCTTGCTCCAATGTTCATCCTTCTCCAAGCTAGGCCCTTCATTTGTAAGCAAAACAAATGTATCCAATTTAGGCAGCATCATATTCTCATGAACATTAGAATCATTACCAAGAAATGAAAGTACCTGGTAATTTAGTTGGCGTGCACGAGCTCTAGTAATTGGTCCAGTATGTATAGCAGCAGGGGCTGTGGGTGTAACAATTGTATTGATGTCCTCATCATCCTCCCCTTCTTGAAATGAAGTCGTCCTCGACGGAAGTTCATCTTCCTCACCCAAATAAGGCTTCAAATCTGCAATGTTAAAAGTGGGACTAACCCCAAAATCTGCAGGCAGCTCAAGTTTATATGCATTATCATTTATTTTCTCTAACACCTTAAAGGGACCATCAGCACGTGGCATTAACTTTGATTTGCGCAAATCAGGAAATCTATCCTTACGCAAATGTAACCAAACAAGATCTCCAGGTGCAAACACAACATGTTTTCTACCCTTATCTCCAGCAAGTTTATATTTAGCATTCATACGCTCAATGTTTTCCTTAGTTAACTCATACATTTTTAAAATCAATTCAGCATGTTGTTTAGCATCAAAATTAACCTTCTCCGAAGATGGAAGAGGCAACAAATCAATAGGTGCACGAGGTAGGAAACCATACACAACTTCAAAAGGGCACATCTTAGTAGTAGAATGCAATGAACGATTATAAGCAAATTCAATATGAGGCAAGCATTCCTCCCACATTTTCTTATTATTCTTCAAAACAGCCCTAAGCATAGTAGACAACGTTCTATTGACTACTTCAGTTTGTCCATCAGTTTGGGGGTGACAAGTAGTACTAAAAAGCAGTTTAGTCCCCAACTTAGCCCATAAACATCTCCAAAAGTGGCTAAGAAATTTACTACCACGACCTGAAACATTAGTATTTGGCACACCATGCAAGCGAATAATTTCACGAAAGAACAAATCAGCAACATTAACAGCATCATCGCTTTTAT
The DNA here is from genome assembly GCF_002162155.2 of Triticum dicoccoides. NCBI lineage: Eukaryota > Viridiplantae > Streptophyta > Magnoliopsida > Poales > Poaceae > Triticum > Triticum dicoccoides. Next base: position 56,686 of record NW_021270769.1, read on the forward strand.
GACATGGTATAAAGTGTGCCATTTTCGAGAATCTATCCACGACAACAAATATGCTATCCCTCCCCTTCTTTGTTCGAGGTAAACCTAAAACAAAGTCCATAGATATATCCTCCCAAGGAACACTAGGTACAGGCAAAGGCATATACAAACCATGAGGATTGAGTCGTGACTTAGCTTTTTGACATGTATGCAGCAAGCAATAAAACGCTCAACATCCCGTCTCATCTTTGGCCAAAAGAAATGTGTAGCAAGTACGTCCTCCGTCTTCTTCACGCCAAAGTGTCCCATTAATCCTCCTCCATGCGCCTCCTGCAACAACAAAAGACGAACGGAGCTAGCTGGAATGCATAGCTTGTTAGCACGAAACACAAATCCATCATTAACAAGAAACTTGTTCCACATTCTTCCTTCTTTACAATTCTGCATTACATCTTTAAAATCAGCATCATGCACATATTGATCTTTGATGGTCTCCAAACCAAATATTTTGAAGTCAAGTTGAGAGAGGCGGAGGTGTCTCGTCTTTCGATGAGATGATGGATATCGCTTTGGTGGAAGTCGACTTTGACGATCCGACTACGAACGTGCGAGGACGTCGCGCCTTAGCAATCGCTAAACCAACTCCGAGAGGTTATTGACCACGCCGGAGCACGATCAACCTGACCACGAGGGTCTGTTTCCTGCGAGCAAACGAAGAACAAGCAAGAAACTAAGATTGCAATCTGGATATTGCGAATATAAGATGAAAGCTTTATTGATCAAGGTGGGGTTCTGTGACGCCTTTGTCTGGTCGTTGAACACAAACGAAGTACGCGAAGTTGCAGCTATGGCGAACTTTTAATCTAAACAAAACCCAAAGTCTAAACGATGCCCTAAGGGCTGTATATATGGAGGAAGAGGGGGGGAATTTCGTGGCCCTTGGTGGAGGGGTCCGAAATCAACCCTATCTCTTGTTTCCCCACACAAACGGACTCTAAAAATAGCCTATACTTATGTATTTCGAAATTACATGGGCCTGGCCCAATAATAAGGTGACGCAGCACCTAAAATAGCCTCGGGACGAAATTTATGAAGTGGCATCTTGTATATTTCGTCCAAGGCTTCATGCACCCATTATGGTGGCTTCAAAGTCCTGAAATCATCACTTGTAACTCCGTTCTTGTTCCCCTTGCGCATGCCATCATCTCCATGCTTGTTCTTGCTCCAATGTTCATCCTTCTCCAAGCTAGGCCCTTCATTTGTAAGCAAAACAAATGTATCCAATTTAGGCAGCATCATATTCTCATGAACATTAAAATCATTACCAAGAAACGAAAGTACCTGGTAATTTAGTTGGCGTGCACGAGCTCTAGTAATTGGTCCAGTATGTATAGCAGCAGGGGCTGTGGGTGTAACAATTGTATTGATGTCCTCATCACAAAGGCTCAGATTGGTTCGGATATGATGAACTAACCCTAAATTTTTTTTTTGTGGCTTTTTCGTGGACAGTAGGTATGAAGAACAGACTCGATCTAAACTACGAAAAACTGTAAAATCTAACCGAGCAACCTGGAAATCTGATACCACTTGATAGAGGCAAAGGTGTCCCGTCTTTCGATGAGATGATGGATATCGCTTTGGTGGAAGTCGACTTTGACGATCCGACTACGAACGTGCGAGGACGTCGCGCCTTAGCAATCGCTAAACCAACTCCGAGAGGTTATTGACCACGCCGGAGCACGATCAACCTGACCACGAGGGTCTGTTTCCTGCGAGCAAACGAAGAACAAGCAAGAAACTAAGATTGCAATCTGGATATTGCGTATATAAGATGAAAGCTTTATTGATCAAGGTGGGGTTCTGTGACGCCTTTGTCTGGTCGTTGAACACAAACGAAGTACGCGAAGTTGCAGCTATGGCGAACTTTTAATGTAAACAAAACCCAAAGTCTAAACGATGCCCTAAGGGCTGTATATATGGAGGAAGAGGGGGGAATTTCGTGGCCCTTGGTGGAGGGGTCCGAAATCAACCCTATCTCTTGTTTCCCCACACATACGGACTCTAAAAATAGCCTATACTTATGTATTTCGAAATTACATGGGCCTGGCCCAATAATAAGGTGACGCAGCACCTAAAATAGCCTCGGGACGAAATTTATGAAGTGGCATCTTGTATATTTCGTCCAAGGCTTCATGCACCCATTATGGTGGCTTCAAAGTCCTGAAATCATCACTTGTAACTCCGTTCTTGTTCCCTTTGCGCATGCCATCATCTCCATGCTTGTTCTTGCTCCAATGTTCATCCTTCTCCAAGCTAGGCCCTTCATTTGTAAGCAAAACAAATGTATCCAATTTAGGCAGCATCATATTCTCATGAACATTAGAATCATTACGAAGAAACGAAAGTACCTGGTAATTTAGTTGGCGTGCACGAGCTCTAGTAATTGGTCCAGTATGTATAGCAGCAGGGGTTGTGGGTGTAACAATTGTATTGATGTCCTCATCATCCTCCCCTTCTTGAAATGAAGTCGTCCTCGACGGAAGTTCATCTTCCTCACCCAAATAAGGCTTCAAATCTGCAATGTTAAAAGTGGGACTAACCCCAAAATCTGCAGGCAGCTCAAGTTTATATGCATTATCATTTATTTTCTCTAACACCTTTAAGGGACCATCAGCACGTGGCATTAACTTTGATTTGCGCAAATCAGGAAATCTATCCTTACGCAAATGTAACCAAACAAGATCTCCAGGTGCAAACACAACATGTTTTCTACCTTTATCTCCAGCAAGTTTATATTTAGCATTCATGCGCTCAATGTTTTCCTTAGTTAACTCATGCTTTTTTAAAATCAATTCAGCACGTTGTTTAGCATCAAAATTAACCTTCTCCGAAGATGGAAGAGGCAACAAATCAATAGGTGCATGAGGTAGGAAACCATACACAACTTCAAAAGGGAACATCTTAGTAGTAGAATGCAATGAACGATTATAAGCAAATTCAATATGAGGCAAGCATTCCTCCCACATTTTCTTATTATTCTTCAAAACAGCCCTAAGCATAGTAGACAACGTTCTATTGACTACTTCAGTTTGTCCATCAGTTTGGGGGTGACAAGTAGTACTAAAAAGCAGTTTAGTCCCCAACTTAGCCCATAAACATCTCCAAAAGTGGCTAAGAAATTTAGTATCACGATCTGAAACAATAGTATTTGGCACATCATGCAAGCGAATAATTTTACGAAAGAACAAATCAGCAACATTAATAGCATCATCGCTTTTATGACATGGTATAAAGTGTGCCATTTTCGAGAATCTATCCACGACAACAAATATGCTATCCCTCCCATTCTTTGTTCGAGGTAAACCTAAAACAAAGTCCATAGATATATCCTCCCAAGGAACACTAGGTACAGACAAAGGCATATATAAACCATGAGGATTGAGTCGTGACTTAGCTTTTTGACATGTAGTGCAGCGAGCAATAAAACGCTCAACATCCCGTCTCATCTTTGGCCAAAAGAAATGTGTAGCAAATACGACCTCCGTCTTCTTCACGCCAAAGTGTCCCATTAATCCTCCTCCATGCGCCTCCTGCAACAACAAAAGACGAACGGAGCTAGCTGGAATGCATAGCTTGTTAGCACGAAACACAAATCCATCGTTAACAACAAACTTGTTCCACATTCTTCCTTCTTTACAATTCTGCATTACATCTTTAAAATCAGCATCATGCACATATTGATCTTTGATGGTCTCCAAACCAAATATTTTGAAGTCAAGTTGTGAAAGCATAGTATAGCGACGAGACAATGCATCAGCAATAACATTTTCTTTTCCCTTCTTGTGTTTAATGACATAAGGGAAAGTCTCAATGAATTCAACCCATTTAGCATGTCTACGATTCAGTTTAGCTTGACTTTTAATATGTTTCAAAGATTCATAATCAGAATGTATAACAAATTCTTTGGGCCATAAATAATGTTGCCATGTTTCTAAAGTCCGAACAAGAGCATATAATTCTTTATCATAAGTAGAATAATTCAGACTAGGCCCACTCAATTTTTCAGAAAAGTATGCAACAGGTTTGCCATCTTGTAATAACACACCTCCTAATCCAATTCCACTAGCATCACATTCAAGCTCAAAAGTCTTATTAAAATCAGGAAGTTGGAGTAAAGGAGCATGTGTCAACTTATCTTTCAATACCGTGAAGGCTTCTTCCTGTGCGGTACCCCAAAGAAAAGGCACATCTTTCTTTGTAAGCTCATTGAGAGGTGCAGCAATGGTGCTAAAATCTCTCACAAAATGCCTATAGAATCCAGCGAGGCCAAGAAAACTCCTCACTTGTGTGACCGTTTTGGGCTGCGGCCAACTCTCAATAGCTTCAATCTTGGCTTTATCAACTTCAATTCCCTGTGGAGTAACAACATAGCCAAGAAAATATACTCGGTCGGTGCAAAAGGTGCACTTCCCAAGGTTACCGAACAAACGTGCATCACGTAGAGCAATAAAAACAGCACGTAAATGTTCCAAATGTTCTTCCAAATATCTGCTATAAATCAATATGTCATCAAAGTAAACTACCACAAATCGTCCAATGAAAGCACGTAAAACTTCGTTCATTAATCTCATGAAAGTACTAGGTGCATTAGTTAACCCAAAAGGCATGACTAACCACTCATATAATCCAAACTAAGTTTTAAATGCTGTTTTCCATTCATCTCCCAATTTCATACGAATTTGATGGTAGCCACTACGCAAATCAACTTTGGAGAATATTGTAGAGCCACTCAATTCATCAAGCATATCATCTAGCCTAGGAATAGGATGACGATAACGAATAGTAATATTATTAGTGCCTCTACAATCAACACACATACGTGATGTACCATCCTTTTTCGGCACTAGAATAATAGGAACAGCACAAGGACTAAGGGATTCGCGTATATAACCTTTGTCGAGAAGCTCTTGTACTTGACGCATAATCTCCTTCGTCTCCTCTGGATTGGTACGGTATGGTGCACGGTTTGGCAGTGAAGCACCGGGAATTAAGTCAATCTGATGCTCAATCCCTCGAATAGGCGGTAATCCCGGTGGCACGTCTTGTGGAAAAACGTCAACGAACTCCTGCAAAATGTTAGTGACAGCAGGAGGCAAAGAGGAAGGCACGTCCTCGAATGAAAATAATGCCTCTTTGCACACAAAAGCATAGCAAACAGATTTGCTAAAATCTAGCTCATCAATATCAGATTTGGTGGCAAATAAACATGCACTTTTCAATTTAATTTCAGAAGCAACACTAGATGGTTTATTATTAGGCTTCATTTGTTGCTCAAATTCTTTTGCCACAATCTGATTTTCACTCTTATTCTTCTCCTGTTTTGCTTTATTAGCTCTATTAATATCATCTTTCAAAATGGAATCAGGAGTCATAGGAAGCAAAGTAATATTGTTATCCTTATGAACAAGAGTATAGTGATTGTTTCTACCATGGTGTACAGAATTTTTATCAAATTGCCATGGTCTACCAAGTAATAAGGAACATGATTGCATAGGTACCACATCACAATCAACATAATCAGCATATGTAGAGATACTAAAATGCACACGAACAGTACGTGTTACCTTAACCTTGCCGCTGTTGTTGAACCATTGGATGTAGTAAGGATGTGGATGTGGTCTTGTGGTGAGAGAAAGCTTCTCCACCATCTCCATGCTAGCCAAGTTGTTGCAGCTCCCTCCGTCTATTATGACGCGCACAGAACGTTCCTTCACAACTCCCTTGGTATGGAACAAATTGTGCCTCTGATTTTGCTCAGCTTGTGTGACCTGCACACTCAAAACACGTTGAGCAACTAAACATTCATACCTATCAGCGTCTTCAGGAGCCATGTATTGCGTCTCATGATCAGAATCATCTCCACCATGTTCTTCACGTGTAATAAGAGCCAATGTCTCCTCATCATAGTCACTAGCGGACTCATATCCACCACCCTCGGTGGCAATCATCACACGCGGAGATTTGCATTCTCTCGCATAATGACCTCCTCCCTTACAACGACGACAAATAATATCACTTGTGTGCCCTGTTGATGCCCTAGAAGAAGAAGAACTCTGTGCAGGCCCGGCAGGTGTGCTCTTGGCAGATAATGGTGGTTGTTCCTGTTTTCTTGTATCACGGCTGTAGGAGGCACCTGATTGAGGTGCTGGTGCAGTTGAAGTAGAAGATGCACGCGGTGTCCATGATGAAGGTCGGCCTACAGAAAAGTTAGTTCGCGCCAATGCTTGTCGATCCTGCACTTCACGTTCAGCTTTACAAGCAAGATGGAATAAACGAGTGATATTAGTATACTCCTTATAGTCTAGAATGGTCTGATGAGGACATGACTACCTTGGATATGACCAAAAATATTGCATATATGTATATTTGTCAGGTGATTTCTAGTGCAAACTATTCAATAATCTATTTATGTTATCCAGAACAAAAATACTTCACACACTTTTGTGTTTTGTCTAATTGCAGGTGTATGGGACATTTGTACAATCCACATATGAAGATAAGGAAGAAAGAGATGTTTATTTGCTGTCCAAAAAGTTATCTCACGTCACTTTTGGCCCAAGAGAAGATAGAGTCCAAGTCTCTCACGTTCTGGATTCAGATTCGGACTGCACAGACACACCCAACTCAAAACGCACACAAGTTTTTCATACGGACTCCGAATTGGGTGATTCTTTTTTTGTTGGAAACTAGATTTCGTGCACTTTCCAACCCAATTGGAATCACCTTCAAATCCGTCCGGAGCGTTGAGTTGTGGATGAAACAATGTGATGCTGCAGCAGAATCCGAGTCAAACTACAAGTCCAAAGGTGTTACATCACCTCCACTTGGGCCCATTGGCCTTGTACGACCTAGATTTAGTTTTAGGCTGCCTTGGGACGTCCTCCCACCAACTTGGCCGCCACCCCTTGCTCCTATATAAGTAGATCCATCTAGTAGCTTTTGCTTGGGATTTGTTTAGTTAAAAGTTAGCCATTGCAACTTCGTGTACTTTGTTTGTGTCCAACGACCAGACCAAGACCGCTTACGGATCCCCACCTTTATCAATACTTCATCTATATTCGCAATATTCAGATTGCTTTATCATATTCTTGCTTGTTCTTCGATTGCTTGCAGGAATAGACCTTCGTGGTCAGGTTGATTGTGCTTCGGCGTGATCAATAACCTCTCGGAGTTGGTTTAGCGATTGCTAAGGCGCAACGTCGTGCACGTTTGTAGTCGGATCGTCAAAGTCGTCTCCACCAAATCGATAGTTATCATCTCATCGAAAGATCGGGACACCCTCGTCTCTATCAAGTGGTATCAGTTTTCAGGTTGCTCGGTGAGAATTTCCAGTTTTCCTAGATTAGATTTATTTTCTTACCTATTGTCCAAGAAAAATCCACAAAAAAAGAGTTAGATCTATTCATCCTTTGTCCAAGCCAGTCTGAGCCTTTGCAATTTTCTTTTCATTGCTTGCATAGTTGAATTATCGGTTGCATCGTCGTGTCGAGTTGCTGGTCTTAGTGTCTAGGTCGTTTAGAGTTTCGAGTTCTGTTCACATTAGTCACGTCGCCGCTGCATCGTTATCCCTTCCGCTGTCCACCACCCATCCATCAATTTCCTCCACGTGCTACCCACCGTTCATTGTCATAATCATAGTTGAGATCGTTCCCATCTTCGCTTGATCCAATCTACATCTTATCTAGTTTGTTTTGGAAAGAGGGGGAGAGAAAAAAAAAGATAGAGAAAAAAAACGAG
>NW_021270769.1:65592-122326 GCF_002162155.2 Triticum dicoccoides
AAAGTCGGAGAAAAAAAAAGAAAGGAAAAGAAAAAAAAGTGTGAGAAAAAAAAGAGAGGAGAAAAAAAAAACAAAATTCGGATCTATCTAGACTCAATCTCGTAGTTCGGATTGGAATCTGTTTTGTGCACTGTTCAGTAAAACATGCATAACTTCCTCATATGAAGTCTGTTTTGGCTCCGCGAGTACTCAAATGAAAGCTAGTGACGAGCCGCATCTAAATAGTTGCAGAAGCTAGTTCAGTATTTGGCACCTCAACATCAGCTTCTAAATAGGTCTACTGCTATTGTGATCTTCACTTATATCTTGCTGTCCAGAGCTACTTCATATCCTTTATTGATGCTAGTTGTGCTACGACGTGACCTTATTAGTGTTCTAGGCTCACGTCTCTAGTCCGGTCTAGCCTAGGACCAGCACAGTACCATCGTTGAGCGTTTATTCAACATTGCATCTTTGAATTGATTATTGCTAATCTTTTGCTACCATATATAGCCAACCCAGCTCCACATATTTCTACAACGTGTATACGTACGCTCCCTTGGCAATCGCTTTACTCAATATTCGGAGTTAGTTGACACCGCTGGTTGCCGATCACCGCCTGCTGCATGGTAAGAACTTGTAAGACATTGATATTTGCTTTACTGTGAGCGTTTTACCACCACATCCTAGTAGTTATAGGAACATTATTTTTGGGTTTTGTTTCTTGTTCTACTAATCATGACAGGATCCAGAGTCAATTCATGGGCTTTGTCGATCGCGGGAGACGTGCCACCACCTTTGCAAATACCACAACCGTCACGAGAGGTGCACAAACATCCAAATGCACATAATCAGGTTAATGTATCTATACCACCATTTAATGGCCGTTTTAAACCTGCTTTATATATTGAATGGGAGTTCGACATAAAAAATATATTTGCTTCCCATAATTTCGATGAACATAAAAAGGTTAAGGTTGCGGTTGGTTCTTTTACTGGTTATGCTTTGGTTTGGTGGAGTGAATATTGTCGGTTACACCCTGATTATATACCTACTACTTGGGATGATTTGAAACTTGCCATGCGACATACTTTTGTCCCTGCTTATTATACTCGTGACATGATTAAGAAGTTGCAACACTTAAAACAAGGTAGTGAAACTGTAACAAAATATTATGATGATTTACAAACTACCTTGTTGCATTCCTCTTTAGAAGAAAGTGAAGATGATTTTATGGATAGATTTTGGGGAGGATTAAACCGTGATATTCAAGTGATACTAATTCATGAAGAGTGTTATCCTATGGACCATTTGTTTCATCTTGCTTGCAAAGCTGAACAGGAAATAAAACGACGTGTTGGCCACGAGGAGAACAAGCGCACGGTGCACATTCCAAGAGTTGATATGATTGTTCCTTCAACTACTAGGCATACTATGACAACCACATCCGTTGTTGTCAGGACTACATCACCTCCACCATGTGACACATCGCCCCCGAGAGTGGCTACATCATCTGAGTTGATCATAAGAGGTAATGACAAAGGTACTGATCTTCCATCTCTACATGAGAATGATGAATGCCTTGTCAATTTGAATGCACCATCTGATGAGCTACCCACTACTTTGATCACACCACCTATTTTAGACGACTACGTTGATAATTTGACTTTGCCATGTGATCAAACAACTAAAATACCAACAATTTTGAGTGCACCCATTGAATTAACTATTGATGCAAAAGAACCAATGTTTAATCATTTTGATATGACCTCTAATCTTGGTGATGATTCTGTGTTGAATGACTTATTGCATGTTTGCTTATTTAAGCATGTTGTAGCATGTAAATTTGATGCAAGTAAGGTTTATTCACCAATGTTGGGATGGTTTAATGATGAACATTGTCAATCTTTTGAAATGAATAAGAGCTTCACTTATATGTGCAAACTGAGTTGCAATATTTTCATGCCTTCTACTTCTTGTGCTAATTTTTTGGCTTTAGATTTTATGAACTATGCAAGTTACTCATCTATTCATGTGTCATATATGCAAAAATCAAGGGAAGTAAAAATGGATGACATATACATATACAACATGTACACCTTGTCTGATGAGGACATCAATACAATTGTTACACCCACAGGCCCTGCTGCTATACATACTGGACCAATTACTAGAGCTCGTGCACGCCAACTAAATTACCAGGTACTTTCGTTTCTTTGTAATGATTCTAATGTTCATGAGAATATTGATGAGGACAACAATACAATTGTTACACCCACAGCCCCTGCTGCTATACATACTGGACCAATTACTAGAGCTCGTGCACGCCAACTAAATTATCAGGTACTTTCGTTTCTTGGTAATGATTGTAATGTTCATGAGAATATGATGCTGCCTAAATTGGATACATTTGTTTTGCTTACAAATGAAGGGCCTAGCTTGGAGAAGGATGAACATTTGAGCAAGAACAAGCATGGAGATGATGGCATGCGCAAGGGGAACAAGAACGGAGTTACAAGTGATGATTTCAGGACTTTGAAGTCACCATAATGTGTGCATGAAGCCTTGGACGAAATATACAAGATGCCACTTCATAAATTTCGTCCCGAGGCCATTTTAGGTGCTGCGTCACCTTATTATTGGGCCAGGCCCATGTAATTTCGAAATACATAAGTATAGGCTATTTTTAGAGTCCGTATGTGTGGGGAAACCAGAGATGGGTTGATTTCGGACCCCTGCACCAAGGGCCATGAAATCCACCCCCTCTTCCTCCATATATACAGCCCTTAGGGCATCGTTTAGACCTTGCGTTTTGTTTAGAATAAAAGTTCGCCATAGCTGCAACTTCGCGTACTTCGTTTGTGTTCAACGACCAGACAAAGGCGTCACAGAACCCCACCTTGATCAATAAAGCTTTCATCTTATATTCGCAATATCCAGATTGCAATCTTAGTTTCTTGCTTGTTCTTCGTTTGCTCGCAGGAAACAGACCCTCGTGGTCAGGTTGATCGTGCTCCGGCGTGGTCAATAACCTCTCGGAGTTGGTTTAGCGATTGCTAAGGCGCGACGTCCTCGCACGTTCGTAGTCGGATCGTCGAAGTCGACTTCCACCAAAGCGAAATCCACCATCTCATCAAAAGACGGGACACCTCCGCCTCTATCAAGTGGTATCAGATTTCCAGGTTGCTCGGTGAGATTTTACAGTTTTTCGTAGTTTAGATCGAGTCTGTTCTTCATACCTATAGTCCACGAAAAAGCCACAAAAAAAAATTAGGGTTAGTTCATCATATCTGAACCAATCTGAGCCTTGCATAATCTTTTTAGGGTTTTGCTTTGTTGAATTTGCGGTTGCATCGTCGTGTCTAGTTGCTGGTCTTAGAGTCTAGTCTTTTAGAGTTCCGAGTTCTGGTCATAAGTTGTCACGCCGCCGCCGCACCATCATCATCGCCCCTGCCATCTACCACCACCGCACCGAATCCGTATCCATATACCACCACCAATCCGTGCCCATATACCACCACCGATCCATATCCATATACTACCACCGCTACCACCACCGCTGCCATATACCACCACCATATATCCACCACCAATCCGAGTTCCTTGCTTATTAGGTTTGTTTTCGGGATCCATCTAGATTCCGATTCGTGTTTCCTTGTCGGAGTAGGTTTCGAAAAAAAAAAGAGTCGGGTAGCCACGCTCCGTTTAGGCCCAAAATTTTTCGAAAACGCATTTTTCGAAAAAATTTCTGGCTATCCTATTTTTAGGTGTTTCTGAGTGTTTTGAGACAGGTGCCATTATAGGAAGTTTTTTTTGACCCGTTTCCAGTTTTTGGGTCCGGGCAGTCGAAAAAAAAAAATTTGGTCGAAAAAATTTCGTGCCCATCCTGTCAGTTTGACCTAGGAAGAGTTTTGAGACACTCGCCATTATAGTGATTTTTCACACAAAAAAAAAGCAGCGCAAAAAAAAAGAGCGCAAAAAAAAAAAGAGCGAAAAAAAAATTTCAGAGTGTGCTTTTCCCTTGTTTACGTGCCGCGCCGTGATTTTGTTAGTGTTCTAGGCTCGCGTCTCTAGCACAGTCTAGCCTAGGACCAGCACAGTACCGTCGTTGAGCGTTTATTCAACTTTGCATCTCTGAATTGATTATTGCTGACCCTTTTTGCTACCATATTATAAGCCTTCCCAGCTCCACATACATCTACGTCGTGCGTTTGACTCTCCCTGGTAATCGCTCTATCCAAGCTTTGAGAGTTTTTGACTACAACAGTTGCCGATCACCGCCTGCTGCTGGGTAAGAACTGGTAAGAATTTGAGATTTGCTTGACGGATTTGTGACACCCACCACCACCACTTGTTCGTAGTCTGTAGGATCATATTCTTGTGTGTTTCTATTGCTGCTAACCATGCCAGGATCACAAGCCGACGAGATTTACTGGGAGAATTTATCGAACAAGGAGCTTCATGATAAGTTTCAGCAAATGATGACTGAACAGGTGCAAGATGTGCTGAACAATTTTGAAGAGGCCATGGAGAAGATCACTGGCCTTGAGAAGACGTTCGAAACAAAGCTCGATAACAAGTTTAATGAATTGCTCGCGCGTCTTCCACCACCACCACCCGCTGCACCTAACGCACCTCTCCAACAACAACAACAACGACTACCTCCACGTCGCGAAGCAGACCTCCGCCGAGCAAGCCGTGTTCCTCTTGCGTTTGGCCAAACTGTTGGTGCTGCTATTGATACTTCTGTGGCTCCTGCTGCTGATGCGGAGGAGGATGATTATGTGGGAGATTATGAGGATGAGGTTGATCAAAATCAACACTACGTGCAGCCACCTGTACCACCACCAGCAGGTCGACCTCAGGTATATATTCGAAATGGTAGGCCTGCACCACCACCTCAGGTACGAGATGATGCCCATATTCCTAAACTGAAATTGAATATTCCACCATTTGAGGGTAGATATGTTCCTGATATATATCTTACTTGGGAGTTAGAAACTGAACAACGATTTACATGTTTACAATATCCTGAGGAGAGACGAGTTGCTGCTGCCGTTTGTGCTTTCACTAGTTTTGCATGTGTATGGTGGTCTGAACATTGTAGATTATATCCTATTCCAACTACTTGGGCTGCTTTGAAAACTGCTATGCGTACGCGTTGGGTTCCACCATATTATCAACGTGAATTGCTTCAAAAATTGCAGCGTTTAAGACAAGGGAAAAATTCTGTAGAAGAATATTATCAGGAATTACAAACTGGCATGATTAGATGTGGTATTGTTGAGGAGAATGAAGCTATGCTTGCACGTTTTCTGGGTGGATTAAATAGAGAGATTCAGACCATTCTAGACTATAAGGAGTATACCAATATCACTCGTTTATTCCATCTTGCTTGTAAAGCTGAACGTGAAGTGCAGGATCGACAAGCATTGGGGCGAACTAACTTTTCTGCAGGCCGACCTTCATCATGGACACCACGTGCATCTTCTACTTCAACTGCACCAGCACCTCCATCCGGTGCCACCTCCAGCCGTGATACAAGAAAACAGGCACAACCACCATTATCTGCCAAGAGCGCACCTGCGGGGCCTGCACAGCGTTCTTCTTCTTCCATGGCATCAACAGGGCACACAAGTGATATTATTTGTCGTCGTTGTAAGGGAGGAGGTCATTATGCGAGAGAATGCAAAGCTCCGCGTGTGATGATTGCTACCGCGGATGGTGGATATGAGTCCGCTAGTGACTATGATGAGGAGACTTTGGCTCTTATTACACGTGAAGAACATGGTGGAGATGATTCTGATCATGAGACGCAATACATGGCTCCTGAAGACGCTGACAGGTATGAATGTTTAGTTGCTCAACGTGTTTTGAGTGTGCAGGTCACACAAGCTGAGCAAAATCAGAGGCACAATTTGTTCCATACCAAGGGAGTTGTGAAGGAACATTCTGTGCGCGTCATAATAGACGGAGGGAGCTGCAACAACTTGGCTAGCATGGAGATGGTGGAGAAGCTTTCTCTCACCACAAGACCACATCCACATCCTTACTACATCCAATGGTTCAACAACAGCGGCAAGGTTAAGGTAACACGTACTGTTTGTGTGCATTTTAGTATCTCTACATATGCTGATTATGTTGATTGCGATGTGGTACCTATGCAAGCATGTTCCTTATTACTTGGTAGACCATGGCAATTTGATAAAAATTCTGTACACCATGGTAGAAACAATCACTATACTCTTGTTCATAAGGATAAAAATATTACTTTGCTTCCTATGACTCCTGATTCCATTTTGAAAGATGATATTAATAGAGCTAATAAAGCAAAACAGGAGACGAATAAGAGTGAAAATCAGATTGTGGCAAAAGAATTTGAGCAACAAATGAAGCCTAACAATAAACCATCTAGTGTTGCTTCTGAAATTAAATTGAAAAGTGCATGTTTATTTGCCACCAAATCTGATATTGATGAGCTAGATTTCGGCAAATCTGTTTGCTATGCTTTTGTGTGCAAAGAGGCATTATTTTCATTCGAGGACGTGCCTTCCTCTTTGCCTCCTGCTGTCACTAACATTTTGCAGGAGTTCGCTGACGTCTTTCCACAAGACGTGCCACCGGGATTACCGCCTATTCGAGGGATTGAGCATCAGATTGACTTAATTCCCGGTGCTTCACTGCCAAACCGTGCACCATACCGTACCAATCCAGAGGAGACGAAGGAGATTATGCGCCAAATACAAGAGCTTCTCGACAAAGGTTATATACGCGAATCCCTTAGTCCTTGTGCTGTTCCTATTATTCTAGTGCCGAAAAAGGATGGTACATCACGTATGTGTGTTGATTGTAGGGGCATTAATAATATTACTATTCGTTATCGTCATCCTATTCCTAGGCTAGATGATATGCTTGATGAATTGAGTGGTTCTACAATATTCTCCAAAGTTGATTTGCGTAGTGGCTACCACCAAATTCGTATGAAATTGGGAGATGAATGGAAAACAGCATTTAAAACTAAGTTTGGATTATATGAGTGGTTAGTCATGCCTTTTGGGTTAACTAATGCACCTAGTACTTTCATGAGATTAATGAACGAAGTTTTATGTGCTTTCATTGGACGATTTGTGGTAGTTTACTTTGATGACATACTGATTTATAGCAGATCTTTGGAAGAACATTTGGAACATTTACGTGCTGTTTTTATTGCTCTACGTGATGCACGTTTGTTTTGTAACCTTGGGAAGTGCACCTTTTGCACCGACCGAGTATCTTTTCTTGGCTATGTTGTTACTCCACAGGGAATTGAAGTTGACAAAGCCAAGATTGAAGCTATTGAGAGTTGGCCGCAGCCCAAAACGGTCACACAAGTGAGGAGTTTTCTTGGCCTCGCTGGATTCTATAGGCGTTTTGTGAGAGATTTCAGCACCATTGCTGCACCTCTCAACGAGCTTACAAAGAAGGATGTGCCTATTGTTTGGGGTACCGCACAGGAAGAAGCCTTCACGGTATTGAAAGATAAGTTGACACATGCTCCTTTACTCCAACTTCCTGATTTTAATAAGACTTTTGAGCTTGAATGTGATGCTAGTGGAATTGGATTAGGAGGTGTGTTATTACAAGATGGCAAACCTGTTGCATACTTTTCTGAAAAATTGAGTGGGCCTAGTCTGAATTATTCTACTTATGATAAAGAATTATATGCTCTTGTTCGGACTTTAGAAACATGGCAACATTATTTATGGCCCAAAGAGTTTGTTATACATTCTGATCAGGAATCTTTGAAACATATTAAAAGTCAAGCTAAACTGAATCGTAGACATGCTAAATGGGTTGAATTCATTGAGACTTTCCCTTATGTCATTAAACACAAGAAGGGAAAAGAAAATGTTATTGCTGATGCATTGTCTCGTCGCTATACTATGCTTTCACAACTTGACTTCAAAATATTTGGTTTGGAGACCATCAAAGATCAATATGTGCATGATGCTGATTTTAAAGATGTAATGCAGAATTGTAAAGAAGGAAGAATGTGGAACAAGTTTGTCGTTAACGATGGATTTGTGTTTCGTGCTAACAAGCTATGCATTCCAGCTAGCTCCGTTCGTCTTTTGTTGTTGCAGGAGGCGCATGGAGGAGGATTAATGGGACACTTTGGCGTGAAGAAGACGGAGGACGTACTTGCTACACATATCTTTTGGCCAAAGATGAGACGGGATGTTGAGCGTTTTATTGCTCGATGCACTACATGTCAAAAAGCTAAGTCACGACTCAATCCTCATGGTTTATATATGCCTTTGCCTGTACCTAGTGTTCCTTGGGAGGATATATCTATGGACTTTGTTTTAGGTTTACTTCGAACAAAGAAGGGGAGGGATAGCATATTTGTTGTCGTGGATAGATTCTCGAAAATGGCACACTTTATACCATGTCATAAAAGCGATGATGCTGTTAATGTTGCTGATTTGTTCTTTCGTGAAATTATTCGCTTGCATGGTGTGCCAAATACTATTGTTTCAGATCGTGATACTAAATTTCTTAGCCACTTTTGGAGATGTTTATGGGCTAAGTTGGGGACTAAACTGCTTTTTAGTACTACTTGTCACCCCCAAACGGATGGACAAACTGAAGTAGTCAATAGAACGTTGTCTACTATGCTTAGGGCTGTTTTGAAGAATAATAAGAAAATGTGGGAGGAATGCTTGCCTCATATTGAATTTGCTTATAATCGTTCATTGCATTCTACTACTAAGATGTGCCCTTTTGAAGTTGTGTTTGGTTTCCTACCTCGTGCACCTATTGATTTGTTGCCTCTTCCATCTTCGGAGAAGGTTAATTTTGATGCTAAACAACGTGCTGAATTGATTTTAAAAATGCATGAGTTAACTAAGGAAAACATTGAGCGTATGAATGCTAAATATAAACTTGCTGGAGATAAGGGTACAAAACATGTTGTGTTTGCACCTGGAGATCTTGTTTGGTTACATTTGCGTAAGGATAGATTTCCTGATTTGCGCAAATCAAAGCTAATGCCACGTGCTGATGGTCCCTTTAAGGTGTTAGAGAAAATAAATGATAATGCATATAAACTTGAGTTGCCTGCAGATTTTGGGGTTAGTCCCACTTTTAACATTGCAGATTTGAAGCATTATGTGGGTGAGGAAGATGAACTTCCGTCGAGGACGACTTCATTTCAAGAAGGGGAGGATGATGAGGACATCAATACAATTGTTACACCCACAGCCCCTGCTGCTATACATACTGGACCAATTACTAGAGCTCGTGCACGCCAACTAAATTATCAGGTACTTTCGTTTCTTGGTAATGATTGTAATGTTCATGAGAATATGATGCTGCCTAAATTGGATACATTTGTTTTGCTTACAAATGAAGGGCCTAGCTTGGAGAAGGATGAACATTTGAGCAAGAACAAGCATGGAGATGATGGCATGCGCAAGGGGAACAAGAACGGAGTTACAAGTGATGATTTCAGGATTTTGAAGTCACCATAATGTGTGCATGAAGCCTTGGACGAAATATACAAGATGCCACTTCATAAATTTCGTCCCGAGGCCATTTTAGGTGCTGCGTCACCTTATTATTGGGCCAGGCCCATGTAATTTCGAAATACATAAGTATAGGCTATTTTTAGAGTCCGTATGTGTGGGGAAACCAGAGATAGGGTTGATTTCGGACCCCTCCACCAAGGGCCACGAAATCCACCCCCTCTTCCTCCATATATACAGCCCTTAGGGCATCGTTTAGACCTTGGGTTTTGTTTAGAATAAAAGTTCGCCATAGCTGCAACTTCGCGTACTTCGTTTGTGTTCAACGACCAGACAAAGGCGTCACAGAACCCCACCTTGATCAATAAAGCTTTCATCTTATGTTCGCAATATCCAGATTGCAATCTTAGTTTCTTGCTTGTTCTTCGTTTGCTCGCAGGAAACAGACCCTCGTGGTCAGGTTGATCGTGCTCCGGCGTGGTCAATAACCTCTCGGAGTTGGTTTAGCGATTGCTAAGGCGCGACGTCCTCGCACGTTCGTAGTCGGATCGTCAAAGTCGACTTCCACCAAAGCGAAATCCACCATCTCATCGAAAGACGGGACACCTCCACCTCTATCAAATATGATGCTGCCTAAATTGGATACATTTGTTTTGCTTACAAATGAAGGGCCTAGCTTGGAGAAGGATGAACATTGGAGTAAGAACAAGCATGGAGATGATGGCATGCGCAAGGGAAACAAGAACGGAGTTACAAGTGACGATTTCAGGACTTTGAAGCCACCATAATGGGTGCATGAAGCCTTGGACGAAATATACAAGATGCCACTTCATAAATTTCGTCCCGAGGCTATTTTAGGTGCTGCGTCACCTTATTATTGGGCCAGGCCCATGTAATTTCGAAATACATAAGTATAGGCTATTTTTAGAGTCCGTATGTGTGGGGAAACAAGAGATAGGGTTGATTTCGGACCCCTCCACCAAGGGCCACGAAATTCCCCCCTCTTCCTCCATATATACAGCCCTTAGGGCATCGTTTAGACTTTGGGTTTTGTTTAGATTAAAAGTTCGCCATAGCTGCAACTTCGCGTACTTCGTTTGTGTTCAACGACCAGACAAAGGTGTCACAGAACCCCACCTTGATCAATAAAGCTTTCATCTTATATTCGCAATATCCAGATTGCAATCTTAGTTTCTTGCTTGTTCTTCGTTTGCTCGCAGGAAACAGACCCTCGTGGTCAGGTTGATCGTGCTCCGGCGTGGTCAATAACCTCTCGGAGTTTGTTTAGCGATTGCTAAGGCGCGACGTCCTCGCACGTTCGTAGTCGGATCGTCAAAGTCGACTTCCACCAAAGCGAAATCCACCATCTCATCGAAAGACGGGACACCTTTGCCTCTATCATTGTCTCTTTTGTTAGCCACATTTCAGATTAAGCAACGCCGAGGACGGCTTTATTTTCAAGAAGGGGAGGATGATGAGGACATGACTACCTTGGATATGACCAAAAATATTGCATATATGTATATTTGTCAGGTGATTTCTAGTGCAAACTATTCAATAATCTATTTATGTTATCCAGAACAAAAATACTTCACACACTTTTGTGTTTTGTCTAATTGCAGGTGTATGGGACATTTGTACAATCCACATATGAAGATAAGGAAGAAAGAGATGTTTATTTGCTGTCCAAAAAGTTATCTCACGTCACTTTTGGCCCAAGAGAAGATAGAGTCCAAGTCTCTCACGTTCTGGATTCAGATTCGGACTGCACAGACACACCTGACTCAAAACGCACACAAGTTTTTCATACGGACTCCGAATTGGGTGATTCTTTTTTTGTTGGAAACTAGATTTCGTGCACTTTCCAACCCAATTGGAATCACCTTCAAATCCGTCCGGAGCGTTGAGTTGTGGACGAAACAATCTGATGCTGCAGCAGAATCCGAGTCAAACTACAAGTCCAAAGGTGTTACATCACCTCCACTTGGGCCCATTGGCCTTGTACGACCTAGATTTAGTTTTAGGCTGCCTTGGGACGTCCTCCCACCTCCTTGGCCGCCACCTCTTGCTCCTATATAAGTAGATCCATCTAGTAGCTTTTCCTTGGGATTTGTTTAGTTAAAAGTTAGCCATTGCAACTTCGTGTACTTTGTTTGTGTCCAACGACCAGACCAAGACCGCTTACGGATCCCCACCTTTATCAATACTTCATCTATATTCGCAATATTCAGATTGCTTTATCATATTCTTGCTTGTTCTTCGATTGCTTGCAGGAATAGACCTTCGTGGTCAGGTTGATTGTGCTTCGGCGTGATCAATAACCTCTCGGAGTTGGTTTAGCGATTGCTAAGGCGCAACGTCGTGCACGTTTGTAGTCGGATCGTCAAAGTCGTCTCCACCAAATCGATAGTTATCATCTAATCGAAAGATCGGGACACCCTCGTCTCTATCATGGTCTGAATCTCTCTATTTAATCCACCCAGAAAACGTGCAAGCATAGTTTCATTCTCCTCAACAATACCACATCGAATCATGCCAGTTTGTAATTCCTGATAATATTCTTCTACAGAATTTTTTCCTTGTCTTAAACGCTGCAATTTTTGAAGCAATTCACGTTGATAATATGGTGGAACCCAACGCGTACGCATAGCAATTTTCAAAGCAGCCCAAGTAGTTGGAATAGGATATAATCTACAATGTTCAGACCACCAGACACATGCAAAACTAGTGAAAGCACAAACAGCAGCAGCAACCCGTCTCTCCTCGGGATATTGTAAACATGTAAAACGTTGTTCAGTTTCTAACTCCTAAGTAAGATATATATCAGGAACATATCTACCTGAGGTGGTGGTGCAGGCCTACCATTACGAATATATACGTGAGGTCGACCTGCCGGTGGTGGTGCTGGTGGTTGCACGTAGTTCTGATTTTGAGCAACCTCATCCTCGTAATCTCCCACATAATCATCCTCCTCCGCATCAGCAGCAGGAGCCATAGAAGTATCAACAGCAGCACCAACAGTTTGGCCAAACGCAAGAGGAACACGGCTCGCTCGGCGGAGGTCTATTTCGCGACGTGGAGGTAGTCGTTGTTGTTGTTGTTGGAGAGGTGCGTTAGGTGCAGCGGGTGGTGGTGGTGGAAGACGCGCGAGCAATTCATTAAACTTGTTATCGAGCTTTGTTTCGAACGTCTTCTCCATGCCATCTATCTTCTCCATGGCCTCTTCAAATCTGTTTAGCACGTCTTGCACCTGTCCACTCATCATTTGCTGAAATTTATCATGCAAATCCTTATTCGTCATGTTCTCCCAGTCAGTCTCGTCGGCTTGTGATCCTGGCATGGTTAGCAGCAATAGAAACACACAAGAATATGATCCTACAGACTACTAACAAGAGGTGGTGGTGAGTGTCACAAATCCGTCAAGCAAATCTCAAATTCTTACCAGTTCTTACCCAGCAGCAGGTGGTGATCGGCAACCGTTGTAGTCAAAAACTCTCAAAGCTTGGATAGAGCGATTACCAGGGAGAGTCAAACGCACGACGTAGATGTATGTGGAGCTGAGAAGGCTTATAATATGGTAGCAAAAAGGGTCAGCAATAATCAATTCAGAGATGCAAAGTTGAATAAACGCTCAACGACGGTACTGTGCTGGTCCTAGGCTAGACTGTGCTAGAGACGCGAGCCTAGAATACCAACAAAATCAGGCGCGACACGTAAACAAGGGAAAAGCACACTCTGGAATTTTTTTTTGGCTCTTTTTTTTGCGCTCTTTTTTTTGCGCTGCTTTTTTTTTTGCGAAAAATCACTATAATGGCGAGTGTCTCAAAACTCTTCCTAGCTCAAACTGACAGGATGGGCACGAAATTTTTTCAACCAATTTTTTTTTTCGACTGCCCGGACCCAGAAACTGGAAACGGGTCAAAAAAAACTTCCTATAATGGCACCTGTCTCAAAACACTCAGAAACACCTAAAAATAGGATAGCCAGAATTTTTTTTTTCCGAAACCTACTCCGGCAAGGAAACACGAATCGGAATCTAGATGGATCTCGAAAACAAACCTAATATGACAAGAACTCGGATTGGTGGTGGATATATGGTGGTAGATGGCAGCGGTGGTGGTATATGACAGCTGTGGTGGTATATGGATACGGATTCGAAGCGGTGGCGGATAAGCGGTGGTGGTAGATGGCAGGGGTGATGATGATGGTGCGGCGGCGGCGTGACAACTTATGACCAGAACTCGAAACTCTAAAAGACTAGACTCTAAGACCAGCAACTAGACACGACGATGCAACCGCAAATTCAACAAAGCAAAACCCTAAAAAGATTATGCAAAGGCTCAGATTGGTTCGGATATGATGAACTAACCCTAATTTTTTGTGTGGCTTTTTCGTGGACTATAGGTATGAAGAACAGACTCGATCTAAACTACGAAAAACTGTAAAATCTCACCGAGCAACCTGGAAATCTGATACCACTTGATAGAGGCAAAGGTGTCCCGTCTTTCGATGGGATGATGGATATCGCTTTGGTGGCAGTCGACTTTGACGATCCGACTACGAACGTGCGAGGACGTCGCGCCTTAGCAATCGCTAAACCAACTCCGAGAGGTTATTGACCACGGCGGAGCACGATCAACCTGACCACGAGGGTCTGTTTCCTGCGAGCAAACAAAGAACAAGCAAGAAACTGAGATTGCAATCTGGATATTGCGAATATAAGATGAAAGCTTTATTGATCAAGGTGGGGTTCTGTGACGCCTTTGTCTGGTCGTTGAACACAAACGAAGTACGCGAAGTTGCAGCTATGGCGAACTTTTAATCTAAACAAAACCCAAAGTCTAAACGATGCCCTAAGGGCTGTATATATGGAGGAAGAGGAGGGGAATTTCGTGACCCTTGGTGGAGGGGTCCGAAATCAACCCTATCTCTTGTTTCCCCACACATACGGACTCTAAAAATAGCCTATACTTATGAATTTCGAAATTACATGGGCCTGGCCCAATAATAAGGTGACACAGCACCTATAATAGCCTCGGGACGAAATTTATGAAGTGGCATCTTGTATATTTCGTCCAAGGCTTCATGCACCCATTATGGTGGCTTCAAAGTCCTGAAATCATCACTTGTAACTCCGTTCTTGTTCCCCTTGCGCATGCCATCATCTCCATGCTTGTTCTTGCTCCAATGTTCATCCTTCTCCAAGCTAGGCCCTTCATTTGTAAACAAAACAAATGTATCCAATTTAGGCAGCATCATATTCTCATGAACATTAAAATCATTACCAAGAAACGAAAGTACCTGGTAATTTAGTTGGCGTGCGTGAGCTCTAGTAATTAATCCAGTATGTATAGCAGCAGGGGCTGTGGGTGTAACAATTGTATTGATGTCCTCATCAACCAATCTCCTGAGGTTATTGACCACGCCGGAGCACGATCAACCTGACCACGAAGGTCTATTCCTGCAGGCAATCGAAGAACAAGCAAGAATATGATAAAACCAATCTGAATATTGCGAATATGTATGAAGTATTGATAAAGGTGGGGATCCGTAAGCGGTCTTGGTCTGGTCGTTGGACACAAACGAAGTACACGAAGTTGTAATGGCTAACTTTTAACTAAAAAATCCCAAGGGAAAAGCTACTAGATGGATCTACTTATATAGGAGCAAGAGGTGGCGGCCTAGGAGGTGGGAGGACGTCCCAAGGCAGCCTAAAACTAACCCTAGGTCGTACAAGGCCAATGGGCCCAAGTGAAGGTGATGCAATACCTTTGGACTTGTTGTTTGACTCGGATTCTGCTGCAGTGTCTGATTGTTTCGTTGATATCTCAATGCTCCGGAAGAATTTGAAGGTGAATCCAATTGGGCTGAAAGAGCATAAAATCTAGAATCCAACAAAAAAAGAATCACCCAAGGAGTCCATATGAAAAAGTTGTTTGCGTTTTGAGTCAGGTATGTCTGTGCAGTCCGAATCTGAATCCAGAACGTGAGAGACTTGGACTCTATCTTCTCTTGGCCCAAAAGTGACGTGAAAGAACTTTTTGAACAGCACTTGAACATCTCTTTCTCCCTTATCTTCATTTGTGAATTGTACAAATATCCCATACACCTGTAATTAGACAAAACACAAAAGTGTGTATATTTTCGTACTGGATAACATAAATAGATTATTGAATAGTTTGCACTAGAAATCACCTGACAAATATGCATGTATGCAATATTTTTGGTCGTATCCAAGGTAGTCATGTCCTCGTCACAGCGGCTATATGCCTTATTCTCCTTGTTTTCGCCAGATGGCATGCTGTAACTCATGCGCGTGAAAGCCAAGAACAAAAGGGCATTCCTGGCATCGGTCAATATATATGTGGAAACGATATCTCCACTATAGAGGACAAGAAATTTTGGGGCAGTCAGGCAAAAAGCGCACGAGAAAATGAAGTACTTTCAAGGTTTGCCATAGATTGGACAGATGCTCACTAAAACGGTCATAATTTTTTCATTCGGAGTCTTGTCGGACCCATAAGTACTCAAACTTCTCGCGGCGAGTGCGCGAATCCAAAAAATGCTCACGGCTTGCGTCAGGAGGCCCGGAGTACCCTCAAATTCAGCCTTAAGCAGGACTTTTTGGCCCTGAAAGTCAAAGAACATCATTCGTCGCTGTTTTTTAGACAAGTTTCTGAACCCATTGGCACTTCCTTTTGAAGAAAATTCGAGAGATTATGTTGCTTATAGACATTAGCCCCCCTGGTAGGGACAAACGTACCTTTCTGCAGATGCTCTATGATCCGGGCAATCTCATTTGGCCGTAAATTGAAGAAAATCCAGCAGCTACATGCCTTATTCTCCTCGTTTTTGTCGGATGGCTTGGTGTAACTCATGCGCGTGAACGCCAAGGACTAAAGGGCATTCCTGGCATCAGTCAATATATATGTGGAAACGATATCTCCACTATAGAGGACAAGAAATTTTGGGGCAGTTAGGCAAAAAGCGCACGAGAAAATGAAGTACTTTCAAGGACTGCCATAGAATGGACAGATGCTCACTAAGACGGTCATATTTTGTCATTAGGAGTTCGTGTCGGACCCATAAGTACGCAAACTGCTCGCGGCGAGTGCGAAATCCAAAAAAATACTCCCTGCTTGCGCCAGGAGGCCCGGATTACCCTCAAATTCAGCCTTAAGCAGGACTTTTGGCCCTGAAAGTCAAAGAACATAATTCGCCGCTGTTTTTTAGACAAGTTTCTGAACCCATTGGCACTTCCTTTTGAAGGAAATTCGAGGGATTATGTTGCTTATAGACATTAGCCCCCTAGGTAGGGACAAACGTAACTTTGTGCAGATGCTCTATGATCCGGGCAATCTCATTTGGCCGTAAATTGAAGAAAATCCAGCGGCTATATGCCTTATTCTCCTTGTTTTCGCCGGATGGCATGCTGTAACTCATGCGCGTGAAAGCCAAGAACAAAAGGGCATTCCTGGCATCAGTCAATATATATGTGGAAACGATATCTCCACTATAGAGGACAAGAAATTTTGGGGCCGTCAGGCAAAACGCGCACGAGAAAATGAAGTACTTTCAAGGACTGCCATAGAATGGACAGATGTTCACTAAAACGGTCATAATTTTGTCATTAGGAGTCCGTGTCGGACCCATAAGTACTCAAACTGCTCGCGGCGAGTGCGCGAATCCAAAAAATACTCCCTGCTTGCGCTAGGAGGCCCGGAGTACCCTCAAATTTAGCCTTAAGCAGGACTTTTTGGCCCTGAAAGTCAAAGAACATCATTCGTTGCTGTTTTTCAGACAAGTTTCTGAACTCATTGGCACTTCCTTTTGAAGGAAATTCGAGAGATTATGTTGCTTATAGACATTAGCCCCCCTGGTAGGGACAAACGTACCTTTCTACAGATGCTATATGATCCGGGCAATCTCATTTGGCCATAAATTGAAGAAAATCCAGCGGCTATATGCCTTATTCTCCTCGTTTTTGCTGGATGACATGGTGTAACTCATGCGTGTGAAAGCCAAGAACTAAAGGGCATTCCTGGCATCGGTCAATATATATTTGGAAACGATATCTCCACTATAGAGGACAAGAAATTTTGGGGCAGTTAGGCAAAAAGCATACGAGAAAATGAAGTACTTTCAAGGACTGCCATAGAAGGGACATATGCTCACTAAGACGGTCATATTTTGTCATTAGGAGTCCGTGTCGGACCCATAAGTACTCAAACTGCTCGCCACGAGCGCGAAAATCCAAAAAAATACTCCCCTCTTGCGCCAGGAGGCCCGGAGTTCCCTCAAATTCAGCCTTAAGCAGGACTTTTGGCCCTGAAATTCAAAGAACATCATTCACCGCTGTTTTTCAGACAAGTTTCTGAACCCATTGGCACTTCCTTTTGAAGGAAATTCGAGGGATTATGTTGCTTATAGACATTAGCCCCCTAGGTAGGGACAAACGTACCTTTCTGCAGATGCTCTATGATCCGGGCAATCTCATTTGGCCGTAAATTGAAGAAAATCCAGTGGCTATATGTCTTATTCTCCTTTTTTCGCTGGATGGCTGATGAGGACATCAATACCATTGTTACACCCACAACCCCTGCTGCTATACATACTGGACCAATTACTAGAGCTCGCGCACGCCAACTAAATTACCAGGTACTTTCGTTTCTTGGTAATGATTCTAATGTTCATGAGAATATGATGCTGCCTAAATTGGATACATTTGTTTTGCTTACAAATGAAGGGCCTAGCTTGGAGAAGGATGAACATTGGAGCAAGAACAAGCATGGAGATGATGGCATGCGCAAGGGGAACAAGAACGGAGTTACAAGTGATGATTTCAGGACTTTGAAGCCACCATAATGGGTGCATGAAGCCTTGGACGAAATATACAAGATGCCACTTCATAAATTTCGTCCCGAGGCTATTATAGGTGCTGCGTCACCTTTTTATTGGGCCAGGCCCATGTAATTTCGAAATACATTAGTATAGGCTATTTTTAGAGTCCGTATGTGTGGGGAAACAAGAGATAGGGTTGATTTCGGACCCCTCCACCAAGGGCCACGAAATTCCCCCTCTCTTCCTCCATATATACAGCCCTTAGGGCACCGTTTAGACTTTGGGTTTTGTTTAGATTAAAGTTCGCCATAGCTGCAACTTCGCGTACTTCGTTTGTGCTCAACGACCAGACAAAGGCGTCACAGAACCCCACCTTGATTAATAAAGCTTTCATCTTATATTCGCAATATCCAGATTGCAATCTCAGTTTCTTGCTTGTTCTTCGTTTGCTCGCAGGAAACAGACCCTCGTGGTCAGGTTGATCGTGCTCCGGCGTGGTCAATAACCTGTCAGAGTTGGTTTAGCGATTGTTAAGGTGCGACGTCCTCGCGCGTTCGTAGTCGGATCGTCAAAGTCGACTTTCACCAAAGCGAAATCCATCATCTCATCAAAAGACGGGACACCTCCGCCTCTATCAAGTGGTATCAGATTTCCAGGTTGCTCGGTGAGATTTTATAGTTTTTCGTAGTTTAGATCAAGTCTTTTCTTCATACCTATAGTCCACGAAAAAGCCACAAAAAAATTAGGGTTAGTTCATCATATCCAAACCAGTCTGAGCCGTTGCATAATCTTTTTAGGGTTTTGCTTTGTTGAATTTGCGGTTGCATCGTCGTGTCTAGTTGCTGGTCTTAGAGTCTAGTCTTTTAGAGTTTTGATTTCTGGTCATAAGTTGTCACGCCGCCGCCGCACCATCATCATCGCCCCTGCCATCTACCACCACCGCTTAGAATCAGTATCCATATACCACCACCGCTGTCATATACCACCACCGCTGTCATATACCACCACCGCTGCCATCTACCACCATATATCCACCACCAATCCGAGTTCTTGTCATATTAGGTTTGTTTTCGAGATCCATCTAGATTCCAATTCGTGTTTCCTTGCCGGAGTAGGTTTCGGAAAAAATAATCCGGAAACCACCCTCCGTTTAGGCCCAAAATTTTCCGAAAATGCACTTGTCGAAAAATTTTCTGGCTATCCTATTTTTAGGTGTTTCTAAGCGTATTGAGACAGTCGCCGTTATAGAAAGTTTTTTTTGACCCGTTTCCAGTTTTTGGGTCTGGGCAGTCGAAAAAAAAATTGGTCAAAAAAATTTCGTGCCCATCCTGTCAGTTTGACGTGGGAAGAGTTTTGAGACACTCGCCATTATAGTGATTTTTCGCAAAAAAAAGCAAAAATAAATCCAGAGTGTGCTTTTCCCTTGTTTACGTGCAGCGCCGTGATTTTGTTAGTGTTCTAGGCTCGCTCTCTAGTACAGTCTAGCCTAGGACCAACACAGTACCGTCGTTGAGCGTTTATTCAACTTTGCAT
Source organism: Triticum dicoccoides (assembly GCF_002162155.2). NCBI lineage: Eukaryota > Viridiplantae > Streptophyta > Magnoliopsida > Poales > Poaceae > Triticum > Triticum dicoccoides. Next base: position 85,452 of record NW_021270769.1, read on the forward strand.
CTCTGAATTGATTATTGCTGATCCTTTTTTGCTACCATATTATAAGCCTTCCCAGCTCCACATACATCTACGTCGTGCGTTTGACTCTCCCTGGTAATCGCTCTATCCAAGCTTTGAGAGTTTTGACTACAACGGTTGCCGATCACCACCTGCTGCTGGGTAAGAACTGGTAAGAATTTGAGATTTTCTTGACGGGTTTGTGATACACCACCACCACTTCTTAGTAGTCTGTAGGATCATATTCTTGTGTGTTTCTATTTGCTGCTAACCATGGTAGGATCACAAGCCGATGAGACTGATTGGGAGAACCTGACGAACAAACAGCTACATGATAAATTTCAGCAAATGATGAGTGGATAGGTGCAAGATGTGCTAAACAGATTTGACGAGGCCATGGAGAAGATACATGGCATTGAGAAAACGTTCGAAACAATGCTTGATAGCAAGTTTAATGAATTGCTCGCGCGTTTTCCACCACCACCGCCGGCTGCACCTATCGCACCTCTGCAACAACAACAACAACAACAACGCCTCCTTCCGAATCAGTATGGACGAGCGAAGCGTGTTCCTATTGAGGATGGCCAAACTTCTGCTGCTGTTCGTGTTGTAGATGCTTCTTTGGCTCGTGCTACTGGTGCTGGTGGTACCCAGGAGGATGATGAGTATGCGGGCGATTATGAGGATGAGGTTGATCAAAATCCGAACTATGTGCAGCCACCAGCACCACCACCAGCAGGTCGACCTCAGGTATATATTCGTAATGGTAGGCCTGCACCACCACCTCAGGTACGAGATGATGTCCATATTCCTAAACTGAAATTGAATATTCCACCATTTGAGGGTAGATATGTTTCTGATATATATCTTACTTGGGAGTTAGAAACTGAACAACGTTTTACATGTTTACAATATCCCGAGGAGAGACGGGTTGCTGCTGCTGTTTGTGCTTTCACTAGTTTTGCATGTGTCTGGTGGTCTGAACATTGTAGATTATATCCTATTCCAACTACTTGGGCTGCTTTGAAAACTGCTATGCGTACGCGTTGGGTTCCACCATATTATCAACGTGAATTGCTTCAAAAATTGCAGCGTTTAAGACAAGGGAAAAATTCTGTAGAAGAATATTATTAGGAATTACAAACTGGCATGATTCGATGTGGTATTGTTGAGGAGAATGAAGCTATGCTTGCACGTTTTCTGGGTGGATTAAATAGAGAGATTCAGACCATTCTAGACTATAAGGAGTATACTAATATCACTCGTTTATTCCATCTTGCTTGTAAAGCTGAACGTGAAGTGCAGGATCGACAAGCATTGGCGCGAACTAACTTTTCTACAGGCCGACCTTCATCATGGACACCGCGTGCATCTTCTACTTCAACTGCACCAGCACCTCAATCAGGTGCCTCCTCCAGCCGTGATACAAGAAAACAGGCACAACCACCATTATCTGCCAAGAGTGCACCTGCCGGGCCTGCACAGAGTTCTTCTTCTTCCATGGCATCAACAGGGCACACAAGTGATATTATTTGTCGTCATTGTAAGGGAGGAGGTCATTATGCGAGAGAATGCAAATCTCCGCGTGTGATGATTGCTACCGAGGGTGGTGGATATGAGTCCGCTAGTGACTATGATGAGGAGACTTTGGCTCTTATTACACGTGAAGAACATGGTGGAGATGATTCTGATCATGAGACGCAATACATGGCTCCTGAAGACGCTGACAGGTATGAATGTTTAGTTGCTCAACGTGTTTTGAGTGTGCAGGTCACACAAGCTGAGCAAAATCAGAGGCACAATTTGTTCCATACCAAGGGAGTTGTGAAGGAACGTTTTGTGCGCGTCATAATAGACAGAGGGAGCTGCAACAACTTGGCTAGCATGGAGATGGTGGAGAAGCTTTCTCTCACCACATGACCACATCCACATCCTTACTACATCCAATGGTTCAACAACAGCGGCAAGGTTAAGGTAACACGTATTGTTCGTGTGCATTTTAGTATCTCTACATATGCTGATTATGTTGATTGTGATGTGGTACCTATGCAATCATGTTCCTTATTACTTGGTAGACCATGGCAATTTGATAAAAATTCTGTACACCATGGTAGAAACAGTCACTATACTCTTGTTCATAAGGATAACAATATTACTTTGCTTCCTATGACTCCTGATTCCATTTTGAAAGATGATATTAATAGAGCTAATAAAGCAAAACAGGAGAAGAATAAGAGTGAAAATCAGATTGTGGCAAAAGAATTTGAGCAACCAATGAAGCCTAATAATAAACCATCTAGTGTTGCTTCTGAAATTAAATTGAAAAGTGCATGTTTATTTGCCACCAAATCTGATATTGATGAGCTAGATTTCAGCAAATCTGTTTGCTATGCTTTTGTGTGCAAAGAGGCATTATTTTCATTCGAGGACGTGTCTTCCTCTTTGCCTCCTGCTGTCACTAACATTTTGCAGGAGTTCGCTGACGTTTTTCCACAAGACGTGCCATCGGGATTACCGCCTATTCGAGGGATTGAGCATCAGATTGACTTAATTCTCGGTGCTTCACTGCCAAACCGTGCACCATACCTTACCAATCCAGAGGAGACGAAGGAGATTATGCGTCAAGTACAAGAGCTTCTCGACAAAGGTTATATACGCGAATCCCTTAGTCCTTGTGCTGTTCCTATTATTCTAGTGCCGAAAAAGAATGGTACATCACGTATGTGTGTTGATTGTAGAGGCATTAATAATATTACTATTCATTATCGTCATCCTATTCCTAGGCTAGATGATATGCTTGATGAATTGAGTGGCTCTACAATATTCTCCAAAGTTGATTTGCGTAGTGGCTATGATAGAGGCGAGGGTGTCCCGATCTTTCGATGAGATGATAACTATCGATTTGGTGGAGACGACTTTGAAGATCCGACTACAAACGTGCACGACGTTGCGCCTTAGCAATCGCTAAACCAATCTCCTGAGGTTACTGACGATGCCGGAAGCACGGTCAGCCTGACCACGAAGGTCTATTCCTGCAAGCAATCGAAGAACGAGCAAGAATATGATAAAGCAATCTGAATATTGCAAATATATATGAGGTATTGATAATGGTGGGGATCCGTAAGCGGTCTTGGTCTGGTCGTTGGACACAAACGAAGTACACGAAGTTGCGTTGGCTAACTTTTAACTAAACAAATCCCAAGAAAAAGCTACTAGATGGATCTACTTATATAGGAGCAAGGGGTGGAGGCCAAGGAGGTGGGAGGACGTCCCAAGGCAGCCTAAAACTAAATCTAGGTCGTACAAGGCCAATGGGCCCAAGTGGAGGTGATGTAACACCTTTGGACTTGTAGTTTGACTCGGATTCTGCTGCAGCATCAGATTATTTCGTCCACAACTCAACGCTCCCGACGAATTTGAAGGTGATTCCAATTGGGTTGGAAAGTGCACGAAATCTAGTTTCCAACAAAAAAAGAATCACCCAATTCGGAGTCCGTATGAAAAATTTGTGTGCATTTTGAGTCAGGTGTGTCTGTGCAGTCCGAATCTGAATCCAGAACGTGAGAGACTTGGACTCTATCTTCTCTTGGGCCAAAAGTGACGTGAGAGAACTTTTTGGACAGCAAATAAACATCTCTTTCTTCCTTATCTTCATATGTGGATTGTACAAATGTCCCATACACCTGCAATTAGACAAAACACAAAAGTGTGTGAAGTATTTTTGTTCTGGATAACATAAATAGATTATTGAATAGTTTGCATTAGAAATCACCTGACAAATATGCATATATGCAATATTTTTGGTCATATCCAAGGTAGTCATGTCCTCATCAGGCTACCATCAAATTCGTATGAAATTGGGAGATGAATGGAAACAGCATTTAAAACTAAGTTTGGATTATATGAGTGGTTAGTCATGCCTTTTGGGTTAACTAATGCACCTAGTACTTTCATGAGATTAATAAACGAAGTTTTACGTGCTTTCATTGGACGATTTGTGGTAGTTTACTTTGATGACATATTTATTTATAGCAGATCTTTGGAAGAACATTTGGAACATTTACGTGCTGTTTTTATTGCTCTACATGATGCACGTTTGTTTGGTAACCTTGGGAAGTGCACCTTTTGCACCGACCGAGTATCTTTTCTTGGCTATGTTGTTACTCCACAGGGAATTGAAGTTGATAAAGCCAAGATTGAAGCTATTGAGAGTTGGCCGCAGCCCAAAACGGTCACACAAGTGAGGAGTTTTCTTGGCCTCGCTGGATTCTATAGGCGTTTTGTGAGAGATTTCAGCACCATTGCTGCACCTCTCAATGAGCTTACAAAGAAAGATGTGCCTTTTCTTTGGGGTACCGCACAGGAAGAACCTTCACGGTATTGAAAGATAAGTTGACACATGCTCCTTTACTCCAACTTCTTGATTTTAATAAGACTTTTGAGCTTGAATGTGATGCTAGTGGAATTGGATTAGGAGGTGTGTTATTACAAGATGGCAAACCTGTTGCATACTTTTGTGAAAAATTGAGTGGGCCTAGTCTGAATTATTCTACTTATGATAAAGAACTATATGCTCTTGTTCGGACTTTAGAAACATGGCAACATTATTTATGGCCCAAAGAATTTGTTATACATTCTGATCATGAATCTTTGAAACATATTAAAAGTCAAGCTAAACTGAATCGTAGACATGCTAAATGGGTTGAATTCATTGAGACTTTCCCTTATGTCATTAAACACAAGAAGGGAAAAGAAAATGTTATTGCTGATGCATTGTCTCGTCGCTATACTATGCTTTCACAACTTGACTTCAAAATATTTGGTTTGGAGACCATCAAAGATCAATATGTGCATGATGCTGATTTTAAAGATGTAATGCAGAATTGTAAAGAAGGAAGAATGTGGAACAAGTTTGTTGTTAAGGATGGATTTGTGTCTCGTGCTAACAAGCTATGCATTCCAGCTAGCTCCGTTCGTCTTTTGTTGTTGCAGGAGGCGCATGGAGGAGGATTAATGGGACGCTTTGGCGTGAAGAAGACGGAGGATGATAGAGGCGAGGGTGTCCCGATCTTTTGACGAGATGATAACTATCGATTTGGTGGAGACGACTTTGACGATCCGACTACAAACGTGCACGACGTTGCGCCTTAGCAATCGCTAAACCAACTCCGAGAGGTTATTGACCATGCTGGAGCACGATCAACCTGACCACGAAGGTCTATTCCTGCAAGCAATCGAAGAACGAGCAAGAATATGATAAAGCAATCTGAATATTACGAATATATATGAAGTATTGATAATGGTGGGGATCCGGAAGCGGTCTTGGTCTGGTCGTTGGACACAAACGAAGTACACGAAGTTGCAATGGCTAACTTTTAACTAAACAAATCCTAAGGAAAAGCTACTAGATGGATCTACTTATATAGGAGCAAGGGGTGGCGGCCAAGAAGGTGGGAGGACGTCCCAAGGCAGCCTAAAACTAAATCTAGGTCGTACAAGGCCAATGGGCCCAAGTGGAGGTGATGTAACACCTTTGGACTTGTAGTTTGACTCGGATTCTGCTGCAGCATCAGATTGTTTCGTCCACAACTCAATGCTCCGGACGAATATTAAGGTGATTCCAATTGGGTTGGAGAGTGCACGAAATCTAGTTTCCAACAAAAAAAGAATCACCCAATTCGGAATCCGTATGAAAAACTTGTGTGCGTTTTGAGTCAGGTATGTCTGTGCAGTCCGAATCTGAATCCAGAACGTGAAAGACTTGGACTCTATCTTCTCTTGGGCCAAAAGTGACGTGAGAGAACTTTTTGGACAGCAAATAAACATCTCTTTCTTCCTTATCTTCATATGTGGATTGTACAAATGTCCCATACACCTGCAATTAGACAAAACACAAAAGTGTGCGAAGTATTTTTGTTCTGGATAACATAAATAGATTATTGAATAGTTTGCACTAGAAATCACCTGACAAATATGCATATATGCAATATTTTTGGTCATATCCAAGGTAGCCATGTCCTCATCAGAGGACGTACTTGCTACACATTTATTTTGGCCAAAGATGAGACGGGATGTTGAGCGTTTTATTGCTCGCTGCACTACATGTCAAAAAGCTAAGTCACGACTCAATCCTCATGGTTTATATATGCCTTTGCCTGTACCTAGTGTTCCTTGGGAGGATATATCTATGGACTTTGTTTTAGGTTTACCTCGAACAAAGAAGGGGAGGGATAGCATATTTGTTGTCGTGGATAGATTATCGAAAATGGCACACTTTATACCATGTCATAAAAGCGATGATGATGTTAATGTTGCTGATTTGTTCTTTCATGAAATTATTCGCTTGCATGGTGTGCCAAATACTATTGTTTCAGATCGTGATACTAAATTTCTTAGCCACTTTTGGAGATGTTTATGGGCTAAGTTAGGGACTAAACTGCTTTTTAGTACTACTTGTCACCCCCAAACTGATGGACAAACTGAAGTAGTCAATAGAACGTTGTCTACTATGCTTAGGGCTGTTTTGAAGAATAATAAGAAAATGTGGGACGAATGCTTGCCTCATATTGAATTTGCTTATAATCGTTCATTGCATTCTACTACTAAGATGTGCCCTTTTGAAGTTGTGTATGGTTTCCTACCTCGTGCACCTATTGATTTGTTGCCTCTTCCATCTTCGGAGAAGGTTAATTTTGATGCTAAACAACGTGCTAAATTGATTTTTAAAATCATGAGTTAACTAAGGAAAACATTGAGCGTATGAATGCTAAATATAAACTTGCTGGAGATAAGGGTAGAAAACATGTTGTGTTTGCACCTGGAGATCTTGTTTGGTTACATTTGCGTAAGGATAGATTTCCTGATTTGCGCAAATCAAAGTTAATGCCACGTGCTGATGGTCCCTTTAAGGTGTTAGAGAAAATAAATGATAATGCATATAAACTTGAGCTGCCTGCAGATTTTGGGGTTAGTACCACTTTTAACATTGCAGATTTGAAGCCTTATTTGGGTGAGGAAGATGAACTTCCGTCGAGGACGACTTCATTTCAAAAAGGGGAGGATGATGAGGACATCAATACAATTGTTACACCCACAGCCCCTGCTGCTATACATACTGGACCAATTACTAGAGCTCGTGCACGCCAACTAAATTACCAGGTACTTTTGTTTCTTGGTAATGATTCTAATGTTCATGAGAATATGTTGCTGCCTAAATTGGATACATTTGTTTTGCTTACAAATGAAGGGCCTAGCTTGGAGAAGGATGAACATTGGAGCAAGAACAAGCATGGAGATGATGTCATGCGCAAGGGGAACAAGAACGGAGTTACAAGTGATGATTTCAGGACTTTGAAGCCACCATAATGGGTGCATGAAGCCTTGGACGAAATATACAAGATGCCACTTCATAAATTCCGTCCCGAGGCTATTTTAGGTGCTGCGTCACCTTATTATTGGGCCAGGCCCATGTAATTTCGAAATACATAAGTATAGGCTATTTTTAGAGTCCGTATGTGTGGGGAAACAAGAGATAGGGTTGATTTCGGACCCCTCCACCAAGGGCCACGAAATTCCCCCCCTCTTCCTCCATATATACAGCCCTTAGGGCATCGTTTAGACTTTGGGTTTTTTTAGATTAAAAGTTCCCCATATCTGCAACTTCGCGTACTTCGTTTGTGTTCAACGACCAGACAAAGGCGTCACAGAACCCCACCTTGATCAATAAAGCTTTCATCTTATATTCGCAATATCCAGATTGCAATCTCAGTTTCTTGCTTGTTCTTTGTTTGCTCGCAGGAAACAGACCCTCGTGGTCAGGTTGATCGTGCTCCGGCGTGGTCAATAACCTCTCGGAGTTGGTTTAGCCATTGCTAAGGCGCGACGTCCTCGCACGTTCGTAGTCGGATCGTCAAAGTCGACTGCCACCAAAGCGATATCCATCATCTCATCGAAAGACGGGACACCTTTGCCTCTATCAACATCTTAGTAGTAGAATGCAATGAACGATTATAAGCAAATTCAATATGAGGCAAGCATTCCTCCCACATTTTCTTATTATTCTTCAAAACAGCCCTAAGCATAGTAGACAACGTTCTATTGACTACTTCAGTTTGTCCATCAGTTTGGGGGTGACAAGTAGTACTAAAAAGCAGTTTAGTCCCCAACTTAGCCCATAAACATCTCCAAAAGTGGCTAAGAAATTTAGTATCACGATCTGAAACAATAGTATTTGGCACACCATGCAAGCGAATAATTTCACGAAAGAACAAATCAGCAACATTAACAGCATCATCGCTTTTATGACATGGTATAAAGTGTGCCATTTTCGAAAATCTATCCACGACAACAAATATGCTATCCCTCCCCTTCTTTGTTCGAGGTAAACCTAAAACAAAGTCCATAGATATATCCTCCCAAGGAACACTAGGTACAGGCAAAGGCATATATAAACCATGAGGATTGAGTCGTGACTTAGCTTTTTGACATGTAGTGCAGCGAGCAATAAAACGCTCAACATCCCGTCTCATCTTTGGCCAAAAGAAATGTGTAGCAAGTACGTCCTCCGTCTTCTTCATGCCAAAGTGTCCCATTAATCCTCCTCCATGCGCCTCCTGCAACAACAAAAGACGAACGGAGCTAGCTGGAATGCATAGCTTGTTAGTACGAAACACAAATCCATCGTTAACGACGAACTTGTTCCACATTCTTCCTTCTTTACAATTCTGCATTACATCTTTAAAATCAGCATCATGCACATATTGATCTTTGATGGTCTCCAAACCAAATATTTTGAAGTCAAGTTGTGAAAGCATAGTATAGCGGCGAGACAATGCATCAGCAATAACATTTTCTTTTCCCTTCTTGTGTTTAATGACATAAGGAAAAGTCTCAATGAATTCAACCCATTTAGCATGTCTACGATTCAGTTTAGCTTGACTTTTAATATGTTTCAAAGATTCATGATCAGAATGTATAACAAATTCTTTGGGCCATAAATAATGTTGCCATGTTTCTAAAGTCCGAACCAATCTGAGCCTTTGCATAATCTTTTTAGGGTTTTGCTTTGTTGAATTTGCGATTGCATCGTCGTGTCTAGTTGCTGGTCTTAGCGTTAGTCTTTTAGAGTTTCGAGTTCTGGTCATAAGTTGTCACGCCGCCACCGCACCATCATCATCGCCCCTGTCACCTACCACCACCGCTCCGAATCCGTATCCGTATACCATCACCAATCCGTATCCATATACCACCACCGATCCATATCCATATATTACCACCGCTGCCATATACCACCACCACTGCCATATACCACCACCATATATCCACCACCAATCCGAGTTCCTTGCATATTAGGTGTGTTTTTGAGATCCATCTGGATTCCGATTTGTGTTTCCTTGCCAGAGTAGGTTTCGGAAAAAAAAAGAGTCCGGAAACCACCCTCCGTTTAGGCCCAAAATTTTTCGAAAATGCATTTTTCAAAAAAAAATCTGGCTATCCTATTTTTAGGTGTTTCTGAGTGTTTTGAGACAGGTGCCATTATAGGAAGTTTTTTTTGACCCGTTTCCAGTTTTTGGGTCCGGGCAGTCAAAAAAACGAAAAAAAAATTGGTCGAAAAAATTTCGTGCCCATCCTGTCAGTTTGACCTAGGAAGAGTTTTGAGACACTCGCCATTATAGTGATTTTTCGCAAAAAAAAAAGCAGCGCAAAAAAAAAGAGCTCAAAAAAAGAGCGAATTTTTTTTTCCAGAGTGTGCTTTTTCCTTGTTTACGTGCAGCGCCGTGATTTTGTTAGTGTTCTAGGCTCGCGTCTCTAGCACGGTCTAGCCTAGGACCAGCACAGTACCGTCGTTGAGCGTTTATTCAACTTTGCATCTCTGAATTAATTATTGCTGACCCTTTTTGCTACCATATTATAAGCCTTCCCAGCTCCACATACATCTACGTCGTGCGTTTGACTCTCCCTGGTAATCGCTCTATCCAAGCTTTGAGAGTTTTGACTACAGCGGTTGCCGATCACCGCCTGCTGCTGGGTAAGAACTAGTAAGAATTTGAGTTTTGCTTGACGGGTTTGTGATACACCACCACCACTTCTTAGTAGTCTGTAGGATCATATTCTTGTGTGTTTCTATTTGCTGCTAACCATGGTAGGATCACAAGCCGATGATACTGATTGGGAGAACCTGACGAACAAACAGCTACATGATAAATTTCAGCAAATGATGAGTGGACAGGTGCAAGATGTGCTAAACAGATTTGACGAGGCCATGGAGAAGATAGATGGCATGGAGAAGACGTTCGAAACATAGCTTGATAGCAAGTTTAATGAATTGCTCGCGCGTTTACCACCACCGCCGCCGGCTGCACCTATCGCACCTCTGCAACACCATCAACAACGCATCCTTCCGAATCAGTATGGACGAGCGAAGCGTGTTCCTATTGAGGATTGCCAAACTTCTGGTGCCGCTGTTCCTGTTATTGATGCTTCTTTGGCTCCTGCTACTGCTGCTGCTGGTACCCAGGAGGATGATTATGTGGGAGATTACGAGGATGAGGTTGCTCAAAATCAGAACTACGTGCACCCACCAGCACCACCACCAGCAGGTCGACCTCAGGTATATATTCGTAATGGTAGGCCTGCTCCACCACCTCAGGTACGAGATGATGTGCATATTCCTAAACTGAAATTGAATATTCCACCATTTGAGGGTAGATATGTTCCTGATATATATCTTACTTGGGAGTTAGAAACTGAACAACGTTTTACATGTTTACAATATCCCGAGGAGAGACGGGTTGCTGCTGCTGTTTGTGCTTTCACTAGTTTTGCATGTGTCTGGTGGTCTGAACATTGTAGATTATATCCTATTCCAACTACTTGGGCTGCTTTGAAAACTGCTATGCGTACGCGTTGGGTTCCACCATATTATCAACGTGAATTGCTTCAAAAATTGCAGCGTTTAAGACAAGGAAAAAAATTCTGTAGAAGAATATTATCAGGAATTACAAACTGGCATGATTCGATGTGGTATTGTTGAGGAGAATGAAGCTATGCTTGCACGTTTTCTGGGTGGATAAAATAGAGAGATTCAGACCATTCTAGACTATAAGGAGTATACTAATATCACTCGTTTATTCCATCTTGCTTGTAAAGCTGAACGTGAAGTGCAGGATCGACAAGCATTGGCGCGAACTAACTTTTCTGCAGGCCGACCTTCCCCATGGACGCCGCGTGCATCTTCTACTTCAACTGCACCAGCACCTCAATCAGGTGCCTCCTACAGCCGTGATACAAGAAAACAGGAACAACCACCATTATCTGCCAAGAGCGCACCTGCTGGGCCTGCACAGAGTTCTTCTTCTTCCATGGCATCAACAGGGCACACAAGTGATATTATTTGTCGTCGTTGTAATGGAGGAGGTCATTATGCGAGAGAATGCAAATCTTCGCGTGTGATGATTGCTACCGAGGGTGGTGGAGATGAGTCCGCTAGTGACTATGATGAGGAGACTTTGGCTCTTATTACACGTGAAGAACATGGTGGAGATGATTCTGATCATGAGACGCAATACATGTCTCCTGAAGACGCTGACAGGTATGAATGTTTAGTTGCTCAACGTGTTTTGAGTGTGCAGGTCACACAAGCTGAGCAAAATCAGAGGCACAATTTGTTCCATACCAACGGAGTTGTGAAGGAACGTTCTGTGCGCGCCATAATAGACGGAGGGAGCTGCAACAACTTGGCTAGCATGGAGATGGTGGAGAAGCTTTCTCTCACCACAAGACCACATCCACATCCTTACTACATCCAATGGTTCAACAACAGCGGCAAGGTTAAGATAACACATACTGTTCGTGTGCATTTTAGTATCTCTACATATGCTGATTATGTTGATTGTGATGTGGTACCTATGCAAGCATGTTCCTTATTACTTGGTAGACCATGGCAATTTGATAAAAATTCTGTACACCATGGTAGAAACAATCACTATACTCTTGTTCATAAGGATAAAAATATTACTTTGCTTCCTATGACTCCTGATTCCATTTTGAAAGATGATATTAATAGAGCTAATAAAGCAAAACAGGAGAAGAATAAGAGTGAAAATCAGATTGTGGCAAAAGAATTTGAGCTACAAATGAAGCCTAATAATAAACCATCTAGTGTTGCTTCTGAAATTAAATTGAAAAGTGCATGTTTATTTGCTACCAAATCTGATATTGATGAGCTAGATTTCAGCAAATCTGTTTGCTATGCTTTTGTGTGCAAAGAGGCATTATTTTCATTCGAGGACGTGCCTTCCTCTTTGCCTCCTGCTGTCACTAACATTTTGCAGGAGTTCGCTGATGTCTTTCCACAAGACGTGCCACCGGGATTACCGCCTATTCGAGGGATTGAGCATCAGATTGACTTAATTCCCGGTGCTTCACTGCCAAACCGTGCACCATACCGTACCAATCCAGAGGAGACGAAGGAGATTATGCGTCAAGTACAAGAGCTTCTCGACAAAGGTTATATACGCGAATCCCTTAGTCCTTGTGTTGTTCCTATTATTCTAGTGCCGAAAAAGGATGGTATGATAGAGGCCAAGGTGTCCCGTCTTTCGATGAGATGATGGATATCGCTTTGGTGGAAGTCGACTTTGACGATCCGACTACGAACGTGCGAGGACGTCGCGCCTTAGCAATCGCTAAACCAACTCCGAGAGGTTATTGACCACGCCGGAGCACGATCAACCTGACCACGAGGGTCTGTTTCCTGTGAGCAAACGAAGAACAAGCAAGAAACTGAGATTGCAATCTGGATATTGCGAATATAAGATGAAAGCTTTATTGATCAAGGTGGGGTTCTGTGACGCCTTTGTCTGGTCGTTGAACACAAACGAAGTACGCGAAGTTGCAGCTATGGCGAACTTTTAATCTAAACAAAACCCCAAAGTCTAAACGATGCCCTAAGGGCTGTATATATGGAGGAAGAGGGGGGAATTTCGTGGCCCTTGGTGGAGGGGTCCGAAATCAACCCTATCTCTTGTTTCCCCACACATACGGACTCTAAAAATAGCCTATACTTATGTATTTCGAAATTACATGGGCCTGGCCCAATAATAAGGTGACGCAGCACCTTAAAAAGCCTCGGGACGAAATTTATGAAGTGGCATCTTGTATATTTCGTCCAAGGCTTCATGCACCCATTATGGTGGCTTCAAAGTCCTGAAATCATCACTTGTAACTCTGTTCTTGTTCCCCTTGCGCATGCCATCATCTCCATGCTTGTTCTTGCTTCAATGTTCATCCTTCTCCAAGCTAGGCCCTTCATTTGTAAGCAAAACAAATGTATCCAATTTAGGCAGCATCATATTCTCATGAACATTAGAATCATTACCAAGAAACGAAAGTACCAGGTAATTTAGCTGGCGTGCACGAGCTCTAGTAATTGGTCCAGTATGTATAGCAGCAGGGGTTGTGGGTGTAACAATTGTAATGATGTCCTCATCATCCTCCCCTTCTTGAAATGAAGTCGTCCTCGACGGAAATTCATCTTCCTCACCCAAATAAGGCTTCAAATCTGCAATGTTAAAAGTGGGACTAACCCCAAAATCTGCAGGCAGCTCAAGTTTTTATGCATTATCATTTATTTTCTCTAACACCTTAAAGGGACCATCAGCACGTGGCATTAACTTTGATTTGCGCAAATCAGGAAATCTATCCTTACGCAAATGTAACCAAACAAGATCTCCAGGTGCAAACACAACATGTTTTCTACCCTTATCTCCAGCAAGTTTATATTTAGCATTCATGCGCTCAATGTTTTCCTTAGTTAACTCATGCATTTTTAAAATCAATTCAGCACGTTGTTTAGCATCAAAATTAACCTTCTCCGAAGATGGAAGAGGCAACAAATCAATAGGTGCATGAGGTAGGAAACCATATACAACTTCAAAAGGGCACATCTTAGTAGTAGAATGCAATGAACGATTATAAGCAAATTCAATATGAGGCAAGCATTCGTCCCACATTTTCTTATTATTCTTCAAAACAGCCCTAAGCATAGTAGACAACGTTCTATTGACTACTTCAGTTTGTCCATCAGTTTGGGGGTGACAAGTAGTACTAAAAAGCAGTTTAGTCCCCAACTTAGCCCATAAACATCTCCAAAAGTGGCTAAGAAATTTAGTATCACGATCTGAAACAATAGTATTTGGCACACCATGCAAGCGAATAATTTCACGAAAGAACAAATCATCAACATTAACAGCATCATCGCTTTTATGACATGGTATAAAGTGTGCCATTTTCGAGAATCTATCCACGACAACAAATATGCTATCCCTCCCCTTCTTTGTTCAAGGTAAACCTAAAACAAAGTCCATAGATATATCCTCCCAAGGAACACTAGGTACAGGCAAAGGCATATATAAACCATGAGGATTGAGTCGTGACTTAGCTTTTTGACATGTAGTGCAGCGAGCAATAAAACGCTCAACATCCCGTCTCATCTTTGGCCAAAAGAAATGTGTAGCAAGTACGTCCTCCGTCTTCTTCACGCCAAAGTGTCCCATTAATCCTCCTCCATGCGCCTCCTGCAACAACAAAAGACGAACGGAGCTAGCTGGAATGCATAGCTTGTTAGCACGAAACACAAATCCATCGTTAACAACAAACTTGTTCCACATTCTTCCTTCTTTACAGTTCTGCATTACATCTTTAAAATCAGCATCATGCACATATTGATATTTGATGGTCTCCAAACCAAATATTTTGAAGTCAAGTTGTGAAAGCATAGTATAGCGACGAGACAATGCATCAGCAATAGCATTTTCTTTTCCCTTCTTGTGTTTAATGACATAAGGGAAAGTCTCAATGAATTCAACCCATTTAGCATGTCTGCGATTCAGTTTAGCTTGACTTTTAATATGTTTCAAAGATTCATGATCAGAATGTATAACAAATTCTTTGGGCCATAAATAATGTTGCCATGTTTCTAAAGTCCGAACAAGAGCATATAATTCTTTATCATAAGTAGAATAATTCAGACTAGGCCCACTCAATTTTTCAGAAAAGTATGCAACAGGTTTGCCATCTTGTAATAACACACCTCCTAATCTAATTCCACTAGCATCACATTCAAGCTCAAAAGTCTTATTAAAATCAGGAAGTTGGAGTAAAGGAGCATGTGTCAACTTATCTTTCAATACCGTGAAGGCTTCTTCCTGTGCGGTACCCCAAAGAAAAGGCACATCTTTCTTTGTAAGCTCATTGAGAGGTGCAGCAATGGTGCTGAAATCTCTCACAAAACGCCTATAGAATCCAGCGAGGCCAAGAAAACTCCTCACTAGTGTGACCGTTTTGGGCTGCGGCCAACTCTCAATAGCTTCAATCTTGGCTTTATCAACTTCAATTCCCTGTGGAGTAACAACATAGCCAAGAAAAGATACTCGGTCGGTGCAAAAGGTGCACTTCCCAAGGTTACCAAACAAACGTGCATCACGTAGAGCAATAAAAACAGCACATAAATGTTCCAAATGTTCTTCCAAAGATCTGCTATAAATCAATATGTCATCAAAGTAAACTACCACAAATCGTCCAATGAAAGCACGTAAAACTTCGTTCATTAATCTTGATGAGGACATCAATACAATTGTTACACCCACAGCCCCTGCTGCTATACATACTGGACCAATTACTAGAGCTCGTGCACGCCAACTAAATTACCAGGTACTTTCGTTTCTTGGTAATGATTCTAATGTTCATGAGAATATGATGCTGCCTAAATTGGATACATTTGTTTTGCTTACAAATGAAGGGCCTAGCTTGGAGAAGGATGAACATTGGAGCAAGAACAAGCATGGAGATGATGGCATGCGCAAGGGGAACAAGAACGGAGTTACAAGTGATGATTTCAGGACTTTGAAGCTACCATAATGGGTGCATGAAGCCTTGGACGAAATATACAAGATGCCACTTCATAAATTTCGTCCCGAGGCTATTTTAGGTGCCGCGTCACCTTATTATTGGGCCAGGCCCATGTAATTTCGAAATACATAAGTATAGGCTATTTTTAGAGTCCGTATGTGTGGGGAAACAAGAGATAGGGTTGATTTCGGACTCCTCCACCAAGGGCCACGAAATTCCCCCCTCTTCCTCCATATATACAGCGGGCATCGTTTAGACTTTGGGTTTTGTTTAGATTAAAAGTTCGCCATAGCTGCAACTTCGCGTACTTCGTTTGTGTTCAACGACCAGACAAAGGCGTCACAGAACCCCACCTTGATCAATAAAGCTTTCATCTTATATTCGCAATATCCAGATTGCAATCTTAGTTTCTTGCTTGTTCTTCGTTTGCTCGCAGGAAACAGACCCTCGTGGTCAGGTTGATCGTGCTCCGGCGTGGTCAATAACCTCTCGGAGTTGGTTTAGCGATTGCTAAGGCGCGACGTCCTCGCACGTTCGTAGTCGGATCGTCAAAGTCGACTTCCACCAAAGCGAAATCCACCATCTCATCGAAAGACGGGACACCTTTGCCTCTATCAAATCTCATTAAAGTACTAGGTGCATTAGTTAACCCAAAGGCATGACTAACCACTCATATAATCCAAACTTAGTTTTGAATGCTGTTTTCCATTCATCTCCCAATTTCATACGAATTTGATGGTATCCACTACGCAAATCAACTTTGGAGAATATTGTAGAGCCACTCAATTCATCAAGCATATCATCTAGCCTAGGAATAGGATGACAATAACGAATAGTAATATTATTAATGCCTCTACAATCAACACACATACGTGATGTACCATCCTTTTTCGGCACTAGAATAATAGGAACAGCACAAGGACTAAGGGATTCGCGTATATAACCTTTGTCGAGAAGCTCTTGTACTTGACGCATAATCTCCTTCGTCTCCTCTGGATTGGTACGGTATGGTGCACGGTTTGGCAGTCAAGCACCGAGAATTAAGTCAATCTGATGCTCAATCCCTCGAATAGGCGGTAATCCCGGTGGCACGTCTTGTGGAAAAACGTCAGCGAACTCTTGCAAAATGTTAGTGACAGCAGGAGGCAAAGAGGAAGGCACGTCCTCGAATGAAAATAATGCCTCTTTGCACACAAAAGCATAGCAAACAGATTTGCTGAAATCTAGCTCATCAATATCAGATTTGGTGGCAAATAAACATGCACTTTTCAATTTAATTTCAGAAGCAACACTAGATGGTTTATTGTTAGGCTTCATTTGTTGCTCAAATACTTTTGCCACAATCTGATTTTCACTCTTATTCTTCTCCTGTTGTGCTTTATTAGCTCTATTAATATCATCTTTCAAAATGGAATCAGGAGTCATAGGAAGCAAAGTAATATTTTTGTCCTTATGAACAAGAGTATAGTGATTGTTTCTACCATGGTGTACAGAATTTTTATCAAATTGCCATGGTCTACCAAGTAATAAGGAACATGCTTGCATAGGTACCACATCACAATCAACATAATCAGCATATGTAGAGATACTAAAATGCACACGAACAGTACTTGTTACCTTAACCTTGCCGCTGTTGTTGAACCATTGGATGTAGTAAGGATGTGGATGTGGTCTTGTGGTGAGAGAAAGCTTCTCCACCATCTCCATGCTAGCCAAGTTGTTGCAGCTACCTCCGTCTATGATGACGCGCACAGAACGTTCCTTCACAACTCCCTTGGTATGGAACAAATTGTGCCTCTGATTTTGCTCAGCTTGTGTGACCTGCACACTCAAAACACGTTGAGCAACTAAACATTCATACCTGTCAGCGTCTTCAGGAGCCATGTATTGCGTCTCATGATCAGAATCATCTCCACCATGTTCTTCACGTGTAATAAGAGCCAAAGTCTCCTCATCATAGTCACTAGCGGACTCATATCCACCATCCGCGGTAGCAATCATCACACGCGGAGATTTGCATTCTCTTGCATAATGACCTCCTCCCTTACAACGACGACAAATAATATCACTTGTGTGCCCTATTGATGCCATGGAAGAAGAAGAACTCCGTGCAGGCCCAGCAGGTGCACTCTTGGCAGATAATGGTGGTTGTGCCTGTTTTCTTGTATCACGACTGGAGGAGGCACCTAATTGAGGTGCTGGTGCAGTTGAAGTAGAAGATGCACGCGGTGTCCATGATGAAGGTTGGCCTGCAGAAAAGTTAGTTCACGCCAATGCTTGTCGATCCTGCACTTCACGTTCAGCTTTACAAGCAAGATGGAATAAACGAGTGATATTAGTATACTCCTTATAGTCTAGAATGGTCTGAATCTCTCTATTTGATCCACCCAGAAAACGTGCAAGCATAGCTTCATTCTCCTCAACAATACCACATCTAATCATGCCAGTTTGTAATTCCTGATAATATTCTTCTACAGAATTTTTCCCTTGTCTTAAATGCTGCAATTTTTGAAGCAATTCACGTTGATAATATGGTGGAACCCGACGCGTACGCATAGCAGTTTTCAAAGCAGCCCAAGTAGTTGGAATAGGATATAATCTACAATGTTCAGACCACCATACACATGCAAAACTAGTGAAAGCACAAACAGCAGCAGCAACTCGTCTCTCCTCAGGATATTGTAAACATGTAAATCGTTGTTCAGTTTCTAACTCCCAAGTAAGATATATATCAGGAACATATCTACCCTCAAATGGTGGAATATTCAATTTCAGTTTAGGAATATGGACATCATCTCGTACCTGAGGTGGTGGTGCAGGCCTACCATTACGAATATATACCTGAGGTCGACCTGCTGGTGGTGGTACAGGTGGCTGCACGTAGTGTTGATTTTGATCAACCTCATCCTCATAATCTCCCACATAATCATCCTCCTCCACATCAGCAGCAGGAGCCACAGAAGTATCAACAGCAGCACCAACAGTTTGGCCAAACGCAAGAGGAACACGGCTTGCTCGGCGGAGGTCTGCTTCGCGATGTGGAGGTAGTCGTTGTTGTTGTTGTTGGAGAGGTGCGTTAGGTGCAGCGGGTGATGGTGGTGGAAGACGCGCGAGCAATTCATTAAACTTGTTATCGAGCTTTGTTTCGAACGTCTTCTCAAGGCCAGTGATCTTCTCCATGGCCTCTTCAAAATTGTTCAGCACATCTTGCACCTGTTCAGTCATCATTTGCTGAAACTTATCATGAAGCTCCTTGTTCGATAAATTCTCCCAGTCAATCTCGTCGGCTTGTGATCCTGGCATGGTTAGCAGCAATAGAAACACACAAGAATATGATCCTACAGACTACGAACAAGTGGTGGTGGTGGGTGTCACAAATCCGTCAAGCAAATCTCAAATTCTTACCAGTTCTTACCCAGCAGCAGGCGGTGATCGGCAACCGTTGTAGTCAAAAACTCTCAAAGCTTGGATAGAGCGATTACCAGGGAGAGTCAAACGCACGACGTAGATGTATGTGGAGCTGGGAAGGCTTATAATATGGTAGCAAAAAGGGTCAGCAATAATCAATTCAGAGATGCAAAGTTGAATAAATGCTCAACGGCGGTACTGTGCTGGTCCTAGGCTAGACTGTGCTAGAGACGCGAGCCTAGAACACTAACAAAATCACGGCGCAACACGTAAACAAGGGAAAAGCACACTCTGGAATTTTTTTTTCGCTCTTTTTTTTTGCGCTCTTTTTTTTTGCGCTGCTTTTTTTTTGCGAAAAATCACTATAATGGCGAGTGTCTCAAAACTCTTCTTAGCTCAAACTGACAGGATGGGCACGAAATTTTTTCGACCAATTTTTTTTTTTACTGCCCGGACCCAAAAACTGGAAACGGTCAAAAAAAACTTCCTATAATGGCACCTGTCTCAAAACACTCAGAAACACCTAAAAATAGGATAGCCAGAATTTTTTTCGAAAAATGCGTATTCGAAAAATTTTGGGCCTAAACGGAGCGTGGCTACCCGACTCTTTTTTTTGTGTGGCTTTTTCTTGGACAATAGGTATGAAGAACAGACTCGATCTAAACTACGAAAAACTGTAAAATCTCACCGAGCAACCTGGAAATCTGATACCACTTGATAGAGGCCAAGGTGTCCCGTCTTTCGATGAGATGATGGATATCGCTTTGGTGGAAGTCGACTTTGACGATCCGACTACGAACGTGCGAGGACGTCGCGCCTTAGCAATCGCTAAACCAACTCCGAGAGGTTATTGACCACGCCGGAGCACGATCAACCTGACCACGAGGGTCTGTTTCCTGCGAGCAAACGAAGAACAAGCAAGAAACTGAGATTGCAATCTGGATATTGCGAATATAAGATGAAAGCTTTATTGATCAAGGTGGGGTTCTGTGACGCCTTTGTCTGGTCGTTGAACACAAACGAAGTACGCGAAGTTGCAGCTATGGCGAACTTTTAATCTAAACAAAACCCCAAAGTCTAAACGATGCCCTAAGGGCTGTATATATGGAGGAAGAGGGGGGAATTTCGTGGCCCTTGGTGGAGGGGTCCGAAATCAACCCTATCTCTTGTTTCCCCACACATACGGACTCTAAAAATAGCCTATACTTATGTATTTCGAAATTACATGGGCCTGGCCCAATAATAAGGTGACGCAGCACCTAAAATAGCCCCGGGAAGAAATTTATGAAGTGGCATCTTGTATATTTCGTCCAAGGCTTCATGCACCCATTATGGTGGCTTCAAAGTCCTGAAATCATCACTTGTAACTCCGTTCTTGTTCCCCTTGCGCATGCCATCATCTCCATGCTTGTTCTTGCTCCAATGTTCATCCTTCTCCAAGCTAGGCCCTTCATTTGTAAGCAAAACAAATGTATCCAATTTAGGCAGCATCATATTCTCATGAACATTAGAATCATTACCAAGAAACGAAAGTACCTGGTAATTTAGTTGGCGTGCACGAGCTCTAGTAATTGGTCCAGTATGTATAGCAGCAGGGGCTGTGGGTGTAACAATTGTATTGATGTCCTCATCATGGTACATCACGTATGTGTGTTGATTATAGAGTCATTAATAATATTACTATTTGTTATCGTCATCCTATTCCTAGGCTCGATGATATGCTTGATGAATTGAGTGGCTCTACAATATTCTCCAAAGTTGATTTGCGTAGTGGATACCATCAAATTCGTATGAAATTGGGAGATGAATGGAAAACAACATTTAAAACTAAGTTTGGATTATATGAGTGGTTAGTCATGCCTTTTGGGTTAACTAATGCACCTAGTACTTTCATGAGATTAATGAACGAAGTTTTACGTGCTTTCATTGGACGATTTGTGGTAGTTTACTTTGATGACATATTGATTTATAGCAGATCTTTGGAAGAACATTTGGAACATTTACGTGCTGTTTTTATTGCTCTACGTGATGCACGTTTGTTTGGTAACCTTGGGAAGTGCACCTTTTGCACCGACCGAGTATCTTTTCTTGGCTATGTTGTTACTCCACAAGGAATTGAAGTTGATAAAGCCAAGATTGAAGCTATTGAGAGTTGGCCGCAACCCAAAACGGTCACACAAGTGAGGAGTTTTCTTGGCCTCGCGGGATTCTATAGGCGTTTTGTGAGAGATTTCAGCACCATTGCTGCACCTCTCAATGAGCTTACAAAGAAAGATGTGCCTTTTCTTTGGGGTACCGCACAGGAAGAAGCCTTCTCGGTATTGAAAGATAAGTTGACACATGCTCCTTTACTCCAACTTCTTGATTTTAATAAGACTTTTGAGCTTGAATGTGATGCTAGTGGAATTGGATTAGGAGGTGTGTTATTACAAGATGGCAAACCTGTTGCATACTTTTCTGAAAAATTGAGTGGGCCTAGTTTGAATTATTCTACTTATGATAAAGAATTATATGCTCTTGTTCGGACTTTAGAAACATGGCAACTTTATTTATAGCCCAAAGAATTTGTTATACATTCTGATCATGAATCTTTGAAACATATTAGAAGTCAAGCTAAATTGAATCGTAGACATGCTAAATGGGTTGAATTCATTGAGACTTTTCCTTATGTCATTAAACACAAGAAGGGAAAAGAAAATGTTATTGCTGATGCATTGTCTCGCTGCTATACTATGCTTTCACAACTTGACTTCAAAATATTTGGTTTGGAGACCATCAAAGATCAATATGTGCATGATGCTGATTTTAAAGATATAATGCAGAATTGTAAAGAAGGAAGAATGTGGAACAAGTTCGTCGTTAATGATGGATTTGTGTTTCGTGCTAACAAGCTATGCATTCCAACTAGCTCCGTTCGTCTTTTGTTGTTGCAGGAGGCGCATGGAGGAGGATTAATGGGACACTTTGGCGTGAAGAAGACGGAGGACGTACTTGCTACACATTTCATTTGGCCAAAGATGAGACGGGATGTTGAGCGTTTTATTGCTCGCTGCACTACATGTCAAAAAGCTAAGTCACGACTCAATCCTCATGGTTTATATATGCCTTTGCCTGTACCTAGTGTTCCTTGGGAGGATATATCTATGGACTTTGTTTTAGGTTTACCTCGAACAAAGAAGGGGAGGGATAGCATCTTTGTTGTCGTGGATAGATTCTCGAAAATGGCACACTTTATACCATGTCATAAAAGCGATGATGCTGTTAATGTTGCTGATTTGTTCTTTCGTGAAATTATTCGCTTGCATGGTGTGCCAAATACTATTGTTTCAGATCGTGATACTAAATTTCTTAGCCACTTTTGGAGATGTTTATGGGCTAAGTTGGGGACTAAACTGCTTTTTAGTACTACTTGTCACCCCCAAACTGATGGACAAACTGAAGTAGTCAATAGAACGTTGTCTACTATGCTTAGGGCTGTTTTGAAGAATAATAAGAAAATGTGGGAGGAATGCTTGCCTCATATTGAATTTTCTTATAATCGTTCATTGCATTCTACTACTAAGATGTGCCCTTTTGAAGTTGTGTATGGTTTCCTACCTCGTGCACCTATTGATTTGTTGCCTCTTCCATCTTCGGAGAAGGTTAATTTTGAGGCTAAACAACGTGCTGAATTGATTTTAAAAATGCATGAGTTAACTAAGGAAAACATTGAGCGTATGAATGCTAAATATAAACTTGCTGGAGATAAGGGTAGAAAACATGTTGTGTTTGCACCTGGAGATCTTGTTTGGTTACATTTGCGTAAGGATAGATTTCCTGATTTGCGCAAATCAAAGTTAATGCCACGTGCTGATGGTCCCTTTAAGGTGTTAGAGAAAATAAATGATAATGCATATAAACTTGAGCTGCCTGCAGATTTTGGGGTTAGTCCCACTTTTAACATTGCAGATTTGAAGCCTTATTTGGGTGAGGAAGATGAACTTCCGTCAAGGACGACTTCATTTCAAGAAGGGGAGGATGATGGGGACATCAATACAATTGTTACACCCGCAGCACCTGCTACCATACATACTGGACCAATTACTAGAGCTCGTGCACGCCAACTAAATTACCAGGTACTTTCGTTTCTTGGTAATGATTCTAATGTTCATGAGAAAATGATGCTGCCTAAATTGGATACATTTCTTTTGCTTACAAATGAAGGGCCTAGCTTGGAGAAGGATGAACATTGGAGCAAGAACAAGCATGGAGATGATGGCATGCGCAAGGGGAACAAGAACGGAGTTACAAGTGATGATTTCAGGACTTTGAAGCCACCATAATGGGTGCATGAAGCCTTGGACGAAATATACAAGATGCCACTTCATAAATTTCGTCCCGAGGCTATTTTAGGTGCTGCGTCACCTTATTATTGGGCCAGGCCCATGTAATTTCGAAATACATAAGTATAGGCTATTTTTAGAGTCCGTATGTGTGGGGAAACAAGAGATAGGGTTGATTTCGGACCCCTCCACCAAGGGCCCTCTTCCTCCATATATACAGCCCTTAGGGCATCGTTTAAACTTTGGGTTTTGTTTAGATTAAAAGTTCGCCATAGCTGCAACTTCGCATACTTCGTTTGTGTTCAACGACCAGACAAAGGCGTCACAGAACCCCACCTTGATCAATAAAGCTTTCATCTTATATTCGCAATATCCAGATTGCAATCTCAGTTTCTTGCTTGTTCTTTGTTTGCTCGCAGGAAACAGACCCTCGTGGTCAGGTTGATCGTGCTCCGGCGTGGTCAATAACCTCTCGGAGTTGGTTTAGCGATTGCTAAGGCGCGACGTCCTCGCACGTTCGTAGTCGGATCGTCAAAGTCGACTGCCACCAAAGCGATATCCATCATCTCATCGAAAGACGGGACACCTTTGCCTCTATCAGATGTTCACTAAAACGGTCATAATTTTGTCATTAGGAGTCCGCGTCGGACCCATAAGTACTCAAACTGCTCGCGGCGAGTGCGCGAATCCAAAAAATACTCCCTGCTTGCGCCAGGAGGCCTGGAGTACCCTCAAATTTAGCCTTAAGCATGACTTTTTGTCCTTGAAAGTCAAAGAACATCATTCATTGCTGTTTTTCAGACAAGTTTCTGAACTCATTGGCACTTCCTTTTGAAGGATATTCGTGAGATTTTGTTGCTTATAGACATTAGCCCCCGTGGTAGGGACAAACGTACCTTTCTGCAGATGCTCTATGATCTGAGCAATCTCATTTGGCCGTAAATTGAAGAAAATCCAGCAGCTATATGCCTTATTCTCCTCGTTTTTGCCGGATGGCAAGGTGTAACTCATGCACGTTAAAGCCAAGAACTAAAGGGCATTCCTGGCATCGGTCAATATATATGTGGAAACGATATCTCCACTATAGAGGACAAGAAATTTTGGGGCAGTTAGGCAAAAAGCGCATGAGAAAATGAAGTACTTTCAAGGACTACCATAGAATGGACAGATGCTCACTAAGACAGTTATATTTGTCATTAGAAGTCCGTATCAGACCCATAAGTACTCAAACTGCTCGCGGCGAGCGCGAAAATCCAAAAAATAGTCCCCGCTTGCGCTAGGAGGCCCGGAGTTCCCTCAAATTCAGCCTTAAGCAAGACTTTTGGCCGTGAAATTCAAAGAACATCATTCACCGCTGTTTTTCAGACAAGTTTCTGAACCCATTGGCACTTCCTTTTGAAGGAAATTCGAGGGATTATGTTGCTTATAGACATTAGCCCCCTAGGTAGGGACAAACGTACCTTTGTGCAGATGCTCTATGTTCCGGACAATCTCATTTGGCCGTAAATTGAAGAAAATCCAGCGGCTATATGCCTTATTCTCCTTGTTTTCGCTAGATGGCATGCTGTAACACATGCGCGTCAAAGCCAAGAATAAAAGAGCATTCCTGGCATCAGTCAATATATATGTGGAAATGATATCTCCACTATAGAGGACAAGAAATTTTGGGGCCGTCAGGCAAAACGCGCACGGGAAAATGAAGTACTTTCAAGGACTGCCATAGAATGGACAGATGTTGACTAAAACGGTCATAATTTTGTCATTAGGAGTCCGCGTCGGACCCATAAGTACTCAAACTGCTCGCGGCGAGTGTGGGAATCCAAAAAATACTCCCTGCTTGCGCCAGGAGGCCCGGAGTACCCTCAAATTTAGCCTTAAGCAGGAATTTTTGGCCCTGAAAGTCAAAGAACGTCATTCGTTGCTGTTTTTAAGACAAGTTTGTGAACTCATTGGCACTTCCTTTCGAAGGAAATTCGTGAGTTGCTTATAGACATTAGCCCCCATGGTAGGGACAAACGTACCTTTCTGCAGATGCTCTATGATCCGGGCAATCTCATTTGGCCGTAAATTGAAGAAAATCCAGCGGCTATATGCCTTATTCTCCTCGTTTTTGCCGGATGGCATGGGGTAACTCATGCACGTGAAAGCCAAGAACTAAAGGGCATTCCTGGCATCGGTTAATATATATGTGGAAACGATATCTCCACTATAGAGGACAAGAAATTTTGGGGCAGTTAGGCAAAAAGTGCACGAGAAAATGAAGTACTTTCAAGGACTGCCATAGAATGGACAGATGCTCACTAAGACGGTTATATTTGTCATTAGAAGTCCGTATCAGACCCATAAGTACTCAAACTGCTCGCGGCGAGCGTGAAAATCCAAAAAAATACTCCCCGCTTGCACCAGGAGGCCCGGAGTACCCTCAAATTCAGTCTTAAGCAGGACTTTTGGCCCTGAAAGTCAAAGAACATCATTCGTCGCTGTTTTTCAGACAAGTTTCTGAACCCATTGGCACTTCCTTTTGAAGGAAATTCGAGGGATTATGTTGCTTATAGATATTAGCCCCCCTGGTAGGGACAAACGTACCTTTCTGCAGATGCTCTATGATCCGGGCAATCTCATTTGGCCGTAAATTGAAGAAAATCCAGCGGCTATATGCCTTATTCTCCTTGTTTTCGCCGGATGGCATGCTGTAACTCATGCGCGTGAAAGCCAAGAACAAAAGGGAATTCCTGGCATCGGTCAATATATATGTGGAAATGATATCTCCACTATAGAGGACAAGAAATTTTGGGGCAGTCAGGCAAAAAGCGCACGATAAAATGAAGTACTTTCAAGGACTGCCATAGATTGGACAGATGCTCACTAAAACGGTCATAATTTTTTCATTCGTAGTCTATGTCGGACCCATAAGTACTCAAACTTCCCGCGGCGGGTGCGCGAATCCAAAAAATGCTCGCCGCTTGCGTCAGGAGGCCCGGAGTACCCTCAAAGTCAGCCTTAAGCAGGACTTTTTGGCCCTGAAAGTCAAAGAACATCATTCGTCGTTGTTTTTCAGACAAGTTTCTGAACTCATTGGCACTTCCTTTTGAAGGAAATTCGAGAGATTATGTTGCTTATAGACATTAGCGCCCCTGGTAGGGACAAACGTACCTTTCTGCAGATGCTCTATGATCCGGGCAATCTCATTTGCCGTAAATTGAAGAAAATTCAGCGGCTATATGCCTTATTCTCCTCATTTTTGCCGGATGGCATGGTGTAACTCATGCGCGCGAAAGCCAAGAAGTAAAGGGCATTCCTGGCATCGGTCAGTATATATTTGGAAACGATATCTCCACTATAGAGGACAAGAAATTTTGGGGCAGTTAGGCAAAAAGCACACGAGAAAATGGAGTACTGTCAAGGACTGCCATAGAATGGACAGATGCTCACTAAGACGGTCATATTTTGTCATTAGGAGTCCGTGCCGGACCCATAAGTACTCAAACTGCTCGCGGCGAGCGCGAAAATCCAAAAAATAGTCCCCGCTTGCGCTAGGAGGCCCGGAGTTCCCTCAAATTCAGCCTTAAGCAAGACTTTTGGCCGTGAAATTCAAAGAACATCATTCACCGCTGTTTTTCAGACAAGTTTCTGAACCCATTGGCACTTCCTTTTGAAGGAAATTCGAGGGATTATGTTGCTTATAGACATTAGCCCCCTAGGTAGGGACAAACGTACCTTTGTGCAGATGCTCTATGTTCCGGACAATCTCATTTGGCCGTAAATTGAAGAAAATCCAGCGGCTATATGCCTTATTCTCCTTGTTTTCGCTAGATGGCATGCTGTAACACATGCGCGTCAAAGCCAAGAATAAAAGAGCATTCCTGGCATCAGTCAACATATATGTGGAAATGATATCTCCACTATAGAGGACAAGAAATTTTGGGGCCGTCAGGCAAAACGCGCACGGGAAAATGAAGTACTTTCAAGGACTGCCATAGAATGGACAGATGTTGACTAAAACGGTCATAATTTTGTCATTCGGAGTCCGCGTCGGACCCATAAGTACTCAAACTGCTCGCGGCGAGTGCGGGAATCCAAAAAATACTCCCTGCTTGCGCCAGGAGGCCCGGAGTACCCTCAAATTTAGCCTTAAGCAGGAATTTTTGGCCCTGAAAGTCAAAGAACATCATTCGTTGCTGTTTTTAAGACAAGTTTGTGAACTCATTGGCACTTCCTTTTGAAGGAAATTCGTGAGTTGCTTATAGACATTAGACCCCATGGTAGGGACAAATGTACCATTCTGCAGATGCTCTATGATCCGGGCAATCTCATTTGGCCGTAAATTGAATAAAATCCAGCGGCTATATGCCTTATTCTCCTCGTTTTTGCCGGATGGAATGGTGTAACTCATGCACGTGAAAGCCAAGAACTAAAGGGCATTCCTGGCATCGGTCAATATATATGTGGAAACGATATCTCCACTATAGAGGACAAGAAATTTTGGGGCAGTTAGGCAAAAAGTGCACGAGAAAATGAAGTACTTTCAAGGACTGCCATAGAATGGACAGATGCTCACTAAGACGGTTATATTTGTCATTAGAAGTCCGTATTAGACCCATAAGTACTCAAACTGCTCGCGGCGAGCGTGAAAATCCAAAAAAATACTCCCCGCTTGCACCAGGAGGCCCGGAGTACCCTCAAATTCAGTCATAAGCAGGACTTTTGGCCCTGAAAGTCAAAGAACATCATTCGTCGTTGTTTTTCAGACAAGTTTCTGAACCCATTGGCACTTCCTTTTGAAGGAAATTCGAGGGATTATGTTGCTTATAGATATTAGCCCCCCTGGTAGGGACAAACGTACCTTTCTGCAGATGCTCTATGATCCGGGCAATCTCATTTGGCCGTAAATTGAAGAAAATCCAGCGGCTATATGCCTTATTCTCCTTGTTTTCGCCGGATGGCATGCTGTAACTCATGCGCGTGAAAGCCAAGAACAAAAGGGCATTCCTGGCATCGGTCAATATATATGTGGAGATGATATCTCCACTATAGAGGACAAGAAATTTTGGGGCAGTCAGGCAAAAAGCGCACGAGAAAATGAAGTACTTTCAAGGACTGCCATAGATTGGACAGATGCTCACTAAAACGGTCATAATTTTTTCATTCGTAGTCTGTGTCGGACCCATAAGTACTCAAACTTCCCGCGGCGAGTGCGCGAATCCAAAAAATGCTCCCCGCTTGCGTCAGGAGGCCCGGAGTACCCTCAAAGTCAGCCTTAAGCAGGACTTTTTGGCCCTGAAAGTCAAAGAACATCATTCGCCGCTGTTTTTCAGACAAGTTTCTGAACTCATTGGCACTTCCTTTTGAAGGAAATTCGAGAGATTATGTTGCTTATAGACATTAGCCCCCCTGGTAGGGACAAACGTACCTTTCTGCAGATGCTCTATGATCCGGGCAATCTCATTTGGCCGTAAATTGAAGAAAATCCAGCGGCTATATGCCTTATTCTCCTCATTTTTGCCGGATGGCATGGTGTAACTCATGCGCGCGAAAGCCAAGAAGTAAAGGGCATTCCTGGCATCGGTCAGTATATATTTGGAAACGATATCTCCACTATAGAGGACAAGAAATTTTGGGGCAGTTAGGCAAAAGGCACACGAGAAAATGAAGTACTGTCAAGGACTGCCATAGAATGGACAGATGCTCACTAAGACGGTCATATTTTGTCATTAGGAGTCCGTGCCAGACCCATAAGTACTCAAACTGCTCGCGGCGAGCGCGAAAATCCAAAAAATAGTCCCCGCTTGCGCTAGGAGGCCCGGAGTTCCCTCAAATTCAGCCTTAAGCAAGACTTTTGGCCGTGAAATTCAAAGAACATCATTCACCGCTGTTTTTCAGACAAGTTTCTGAACCCATTGGCACTTCCTTTTGAAGGAAATTCGAGGGATTATGTTGCTTATAGACATTAGCCCCCTAGGTAGGGACAAACGTACCTTTGTGCAGATGCTCTATGTTCCGGACAATCTCATTTGGCCGTAAATTGAAGAAAATCCAGCGGCTATATGCCTTATTCTCCTTGTTTTCGCTAGATGGCATGCTGTAACACATGCGCGTCAAAGCCAAGAATAAAAGGGCATTCCTGGCATCAGTCAATATATATGTGGAAATGATATCTCCACTATAGAGGACAAGAAATTTTGGGGCCGTCAGGCAAAACGCGCACGAGAAAATGAAGTACTTTCAAGGAATGCCATAGAATGGACAGATGTTCACTAAAACGGTCATAATTTTGTCATTAGGAGTCCGCGTCGGACCCATAAGTACTCAAACTGCTCGCGGCAAGTGCGTGAATCCAAAAAATACTCCCTGCTTGCGCCAAGAGGCCCGGAGTACCCTCAAATCTAGCCTTAAGCAGGACTTTTTGGCCCTGAAAGTCAAAGAACATCATTCATTGCTGTTTTTCAGACAAGTTTGTGAACTCATTGGCACTTCCTTTTGAAGGAAATTCGTGAGTTGCTTATAGACATTAGCCCCCATGGTAGGGACAAACGTACCTTTCTGCAGATGCTCTATGATCCGGGCAATCTCATTTGACCGTAAATTAAAGAAAATCCAGCGGCTATATGCCTTATTCTCCTCGTTTTTGCCGGATGGCATGGTGTAACTCATGCACGTGAAAGCCAAGAACTAAAGGGCATTCCTGGCATCGGTCAATATATATGTGGAAACGATATCTCCACTATAGAGGACAAGAAATTTTGGGGCAGTTAGGCAAAAAGTGCACGAGAAAATGAAGTACTTTCTAGGACTGCCATAGAATGGACAGATGCTCACTAAGACGGTTATATTTGTCATTAGAAGTCCGTATCGGACCCATAAGTACTCAAACTGCTCGCGGCGAGCGTGAAAATCCAAAAAATACTCCCCGCTTGTGATAGAGGCGAGGGTGTCCCGATCTTTCGATGAGATGATAACTATCGATTTGGTGGAGACGACTTTGACGATCCGACTACAAACGTGCACGAAGTTGCGCCTTAGCAATCGCTAAACCAATCTCCTGAGGTTACTGACGATGCCGGAAGCACGGTCAGCCTGACCACGAAGGTCTATTCCTGCAAGCAATCGAAGAACGAGCAAGAATATGATAAAGCAATCTGAATATTGCAAATATATATGAGGTATTGATAATGGTGGGGATCCGGAAGTGGTCTTGGTCTGGTCGTTGGACACAAACGAAGTACACGAAGTTGCAATGGCTAACTTTTAACTAAACAAATCCCAAGGAAAAGCTACTAGATGGATCTACTTATATAGGAGCAAGGGGTGGCGGCCAAGGAGGTGGGAGGACGTCCGAAGGCAGCCTAAAACTAAATCTAGGTCGTACAAGGCCAATGGGCCCAAGTGGAGGTGATGTAACACCTTTGGACTTGTAGTTTGACTCGGATTCTGCTGCAGCATCAGATTGTTTTGTCCCCAACTCAACGCTCCGGACGAATTTGAAGGTGCTTCCAATTGGGTTGGAAAGTGCACGAAATCTAGTTTCCAACAAAAAAAAGAATCACCCAATTCGGAGTCCGTATGAAAAACTTGTGTGCGTTTTGAGTCAGGTATGTCTGTGCAGTCCGAATCTGAATCCAGAACGTGAGAGACTTGGACTCTATCTTCTCTTGGGCCAAAAGTGACGTGAGAGAACTTTTTGGACAGAAAATAAACATCTCTTTCTTCCTTATCTTCATATGTGGATTGTACAAATGTCCCATACACCTGCAATTAGACAAAACACAAAAGTGTGTGAAGTATTTTTGTTCTGGATAACATAAATAGATTATTGAATAGTTTGCACTAGAAATCACCTGACAAATATGCATATATGCAATATTTTTGGTCATATCCAAGGTAGTCATGTCCTCATCATCCTCCCCTTCTTGAAAATAAAGCCGTCCTCGGCGTTGCTTAATCTGAAATGTGGCTAACAAAAGAGACAAGGTGTACATGTTGTATATGTATATGTCATCCATTTTTACTTCAATTGATTTTTGCATATATGACACATGAATAGATGAGTAACTTGCATAGTTCATAAAATCTAAAGCCAAAAAATTAGCACAAGAAGTAGAAGGCATGAAAATATTGCAACTCAGTTTGCACATATAAGTGAAGCTCTTATTCATTTCAAAAGATTGACAATGTTCATCATTAAACCATCCCAACATTGGTGAATAAACCTTACTTGCATCAAATTTACATGCTACAACATGCTTAAATAAGCAAACATGCAATAAGTCGTTCAACACAGAATCATCACCAAGATTAGAGGTCATATCAAAATGATTAAACATTGGTTCTTTTGCATCAATAGTTAATTCAATGGGTGCACTCAAAATTGTTGGTATTTCAGTTGTTTGATCACATGGCAAAGTCAAATTATCAACGTAGTCCTCTAAAATAGGTGGTGTGATCAAAGTAGTGGGTAGCTCATCAGATGGTGCATTCAAATTGACAAGGCATTCATCATTCTCATGTAGAGATGGAAGATCAGTACCTTTGTCATTACCTCTTATGATCAACTCAGATGATGTAGCCACTCTCGGGGGCGATGTGTCACATGGTGGAGGTGATGTAGTCCTGACAACAACGGATGTGGTTGTCATAGTATGCCTAGTAGTTGAAGGAACAATCATATCAACTCTTGGAATGTGCACTGTGCTCTTGTTCTCCTCGTGGCCAACACGTCGTTTTATTTCCTGTTCAACTTTGCAAGCAAGATGAAACAAATGGTCCATAGGATAACACTCTTCATGAATTAGTATCTCTTGAATATCACGGTTTAATCCTCCCCAAAATCTATCCATAAAATCATCTTCACTTTCTTCTAAAGAGGAATGCAACAAGGTAGTTTGTAGATCATCATAATATTTTGTTACAGTTTCACTACCTTGTTTTAAGTGTTGCAACTTCTTAATCATGTCACGAGTATAATAAGCAGGGACGAAAGTATGTCGCATGGCAAGTTTCAAATCATCCCAAGTAGTAGGTATATAATCAGGGTGTAACCGACAATATTCACTCCACCAAACCAAAGCATAACCAGTGAAAGAACCAACCGCAACCTTAACCTTTTTATGTTCATCGAAATTATGGGAAGCAAATATATTTTTTATGTCGAACTCCCATTCTATATATAAAGCAGGTTTAAAACGGCCATTAAATGGTGGTATAGATACATTAACCTGATCATGTGCATTTGGATGTTTGTGCACCTCTCGTGACGGTTGTGGTATTTGCAAAGGTGGTGGCACGTCTCCCGCGATCGACAAAGCCCATGAATTGACTCTGGATCCTGTCATGATTAGTAGAACAAGAAACAAAACCCAAAAATAATGTTCCTATAACTACTAGGATGTGGTGGTAAAACGCTCACAGTAAAGCAAATAGCAATGTCTTACAAGTTCTTACCATGCAGCAGGCGGTGATCGGCAACCAGCGGTGTCAAGTAACTCCGAATATTGAGTAAAGCGATTGCCAGGGGAGCGTACGTATACACGGTGTAGAAATATGTGGAGCTGGGTTGGCTATATATGGTAGCAAAAGATTAGCAATAATCAATTCAAAGATGCAATGTTGAATAAACGCTCAACGACGGTACTCTGCTGGTCCTAGGCTAGACCGTACTAGAGACGCGAGCCTAGAACACTAATGAGGTCACGGCGTAGCACAACTAGCATCAATGAAGGATACTAAGTAGCTCTTGACAGTAAGATATAAGTGAAGATCACAACGGCAGTGAAGATAATGATGAAAAACAACTGCCAAGCAGGATATACAACAACTCTCTCTCCAACTTTCCTCTTGAAAAGTTTGAGACAATTTTCTGATAAATTCTTTCAAAGAATGCTACTAACTCAAGCTTTCCAATGCAAAAAGAATCACTCAATTCCAAGTTGATATGAGGAGTCAAAGAATTCTAAAATTGGCCTGAAAAATTGGAACAAGTTGTGTTCACGAACTTCGGAGGGCAAAAAGACCTATTTAGAAGCCGATTTTGAGGTGTCAAATATTGAACTAGCTTCTGCAAATATTTAGATGCGGCTCGTCGCTATCTTCAATTTGAGTACTCACGGAGCCAAAACTGACTTCGTATGAGGAAGATACACCTGTTTTACTGAATAGTGCGCAAAACAGATTCCAATCCAAATTCAGGTACGAGATTGATTCTAGATAGATCCAATTTTTTTTTTCTCCTTTTTTTCTCACGCTTTTTTTTTCTTTTTCTTCTCTCTCTTTTTCTTTTTTTTTCTTTCCTTTTTTCTCTTTTTTTTCTCTCTCTTTTTTTCTCCCTCTTTCCAAGACAAACTAGATAAGATGCAGATTGGATCAGGCGAAGATGTGAATGACCTCAACTATGATTATGACAATGAACAGTGCGTAGCACATGGTGGAAATTAATAGATGGGATGGTGGACGGCGGAAGGGATAATGATGCAGCGGCGGCGTGACTAATGTGAACAGAACTCGAAACTCTAAAGGAACTAGACACTAAGACCAGCAACTGACACGACGATGCAACCGATAATTCAACTATGCAAGCAATGAATAGAAAATTGCAAAGGCTCAGACTGGCTTGGATAAAGGATGAACAGATCTAACTTTTTTTTGTGGCTTTTTCTTGGACTATAGGTATGAATGACAGATGCGATCTAAACTATGAAAAACTGTAAAATCTCACCGAGCAACCTGAAAACTGATACCACTTGATAGAGGCGAGGGTGTCCCGATCTTTCGATGAGATGATAACTATCGATTTGGTGGAGACGACTTTGACGATCCGACTACAAACGTGCACGAAGTTGCGCCTTAGCAATCGCTAAACCAATCTCCTGAGGTTACTGACGATGCCGAAAGCACGGTCAGCCTGACCACGAAGGTCTATTCCTGCAAGCAATCGAAGAACGAGCAAGAATATGATAAAGCAATCTGAATATTGCAAATATATATGAGGTATTGATAATGGTGGGGATCCGGAAGCGGTCTTGGTCTGGTCGTTGGACACAAACGAAGTACACGAAGTTGCAATGGCTAACTTTTAACTAAACAAATCCCAAGGAAAAGCTACTAGATGGATCTACTTATATAGGAGCAAGGGGTGGCGGCCAAGGAGGTGGGAGGACGTCCGAAGGCAGCCTAAAACTAAATCTAGGTCGTACAAGGCCAATGGGCCCAAGTGGAGGTGATGTAACACCTTTGGACTTGTAGTTTGACTCGGATTCTGCTGCAGCATCAGATTGTTTTGTCCACAACTCAACGCTCCGGACGAATTTGAAGGTGATTCCAATTGGGTTGGAAAGTGCACGAAATCTAGTTTCCAACAAAAAAAGAATCACCCAATTCGGAGTCCGTATGAAAAACTTGTGTGCGTTTTGAGTCAGGTATGTCTGTGCAGTCCGAATCTGAATCCAGAACGTGAGAGACTTGGACTCTATCTTCTCTTGGGCCAAAAGTGACGTGAGTGAACTTTTTGGACAGCAAATAAACATCTCTTTCTTCCTTATCTTCATATGTGGATTGTACAAATGTCCCATACACCTGCAATTAGACAAAACACAAAAGTGTGTGAAGTATTTTTGTTCTGGATAACATAAATAGATTATTGAATAGTTTGCACTAGAAATCACCTGACAAATATGCATATATGCAATATTTTTGGTCATATCCAAGGTAGTCATGTCCTCATCAGCTTGCACCAGGAGGCCCGGAGTACCCTCAAATTCAGTCTTAAGCAGGACTTTTGGCCCTGAAAGTCAAAGAACATCATTCGTCGCTGTTTTTCAGACAAGTTTCTGAACCCATTGGTACTTCCTTTTGAAGGAAATTCGAGGGATTATGTTGATTATAGATATTAGCCCCCCTGGTAGGGACAAACGTACCTTTCTGCAGATGCTCTATGATCCGGGCAATCTCATTTGGCCGTAAATTGAAGAAAATCCAGCGGCTATATGCCTTATTCTCCTTGTTTTCGCCGGATGGCATGCTGTAACTCATGCGCGTGAAAGCCAAGAACAAAAGGGCATTCCTGGCATCGGTCAGTATATATGTGGAAACGATATCTCCACTATAGAGGACAAGAAATTTTGGGGCCGTCAGGCAAAACGCGCACGAGAAAATGAAGTACTTTCAAGGACTACCATAGATTGGACAGATGCTCACTAAAACGATCATAATTTTGTCATTAGGAGTCCGCGTCGGACCCATAAGTACTCAAACTGCTCGCGGCGAGTGCGCGAATCCAAAAAATACTCCCTGATTGCGCTACGAGGCCCGGAGTACCCTCAAATTCAGTCTTAAGCAGGACTTTTTGGCCCTGAAAGTCAAAGAACATCATTCGTTGCTGTTTTTCAGACAAGTTTCTGAACTCATTGGCACTTCCTTTTGAAGGAAATTGATAGAGGCGAGGGTGTCCCGATCTTTCGAGGAGATGATAACTATCGATTTGGTGGAGACGACTTTGACGATCCGACTACAAACGTGCACGACGTTGCGCCTTAGCAATCGCTAAACCAATCTCCTGAGGTTATTGACCACGCCGGAGCATGAGCGACCTGACCACGAAGGTCTATTCCTGCAAGCAATCGAAAAACGAGCAAGAATATGATAAAGGCAATCTGAATATTGCGAATATGTATGAAGTATTGATAAAGGTGGGGATCCGTAAGCGGTCTTGGTCTGGTCGTTGGACACAAACGAAATACACAAAGTTGCAATGGCTAACTTTTAACTAAACAAATCCCAAGGAAAAGCTACTAGATGGATCTACTTATATAGGAGCAAGGGGTGGCGGCCAAGGAGGTGGGAGGACGTCCCAAGGCAGCCTAAAACTAAATCTAGGTCGTACAAGGCCAATGGGCCCAAGTGGAGGTGATGTAACACCTTTGGACTTGTAGTTTGACTCGGATTCTACTGCAGCATCAGATTGTTTCGTCCACAACTCAACGCTCCGGACGAATTTGAAGGTGATTCCAATTGGGTTGGAAAGTGCACGAAATCTAGTTTCCAACAAAAAAAGAATCACCCAATTCGGAGTCCGTATGAAAAACTTGTGTGCGTTTTGAGTCAGGTGTGTCTGTGCAGTCCGAATCTGAATCCAGAACGTGAGAGACTTGAACTCTATCTTCTCTTGGGCCAAAAGTGACGTGAGAGAACTTTTTGGACAGCAAATAAACATCTCTTTCTTCCTTATCTTCATATGTGGATTGTACAAAT
>NW_021270769.1:122748-182052 GCF_002162155.2 Triticum dicoccoides
TTCTGGATAACATAAATAGATTATTGAATAGTTTGCACTAGAAATCACCTGACAAATATGCATATATGCAATATTTTTGGTCATATCCAAGGTAGTCATGTCCTCATCATCCTCCCCTTCTTGAAAATAAAGCCGTCCTCGGCGTTGCTTAATCTGAAATGTGGCTAACAAAAGAGACAAGGTGTACATGTTGTATATGTATATGTCATCCATTTTTACTTCCCTTGATTTTTGCATATATGACACATGAATAGATGAGTAACTTGCATAGTTCATAAAATCTAAAGCCAAAAAATTAGCACAAGAAGTAGAAGGCATGAAAATATTGCAACTCAGTTTGCACATATAAGTGAATCTCTTATTCATTTCAAAAGATTGACAATGTTCATCATTAAACCATCCCAACATTGGTGAATAAACCTTATTTGCATCAAATTTACATGCTACAACATGCTTAAATAAGCAAACATGCAATAAGTCATTCAACACAGAATCATCACCAAGATTAGAGGTCATATCAAAATGATTAAACATTGGTTCTTTTGCATCAATAGTTAATTCAATGGGTGCACTCAAAATTGTTGGTATTTCAGTTGATTGATCACATGGCAAAGTCAAATTATCAACGTAGTCCTCTAAAATAGGTGGTGTGATCAAAGTAGTGGGTAGCTCATCAGATGGTGCATTCAAATTGACAAGGCATTCATCATTCTCATGTAGAGATGGAAGATCGGTACTTTTGTCATTACCTCTTATGATCAACTCAGATGATGTAGCCACTCTCGGGGGCGATGTGTCACATGGTGGAGGTGATGTAGTCCTGACAACAACGGATGTGGTTGTCATAGTATGCCTAGTAGTTGAAGGAACAATCATATCAACTCTTGGAATGTGCACCGTGCGCTTGTTCTCCTCGTCGCCAACACATCGTTTTATTTCCTGTTCAGCTTTGCAAGCAAGATGAAACAAATGGTCCATAGGATAACACTCTTCATGAATTAGTATCTCTTGAATATCACGGTTTAATCCTCCCCAAAATCTATCCATAAAATCATCTTCACTTTCTTCTAAAGAGGAATGCAACAAGGTAGTTTGTAAATCATCATAATATTTTGTTACAGTTTCACTACCTTGTTTTAAGTGTTGCAACTTCTTAGTCATGTCACGAGTATAATAAGCAGGGACGAAAGTATGTCGCATGGCAAGTTTCAAATCATCCCAAGTAGTAGGTATATAATCAGGGTGTAACCGACAATATTCACTCCACCAAACCAAAGCATAACCAGTGAAAGAACCAACCGCAACCTTAACCTTTTTATGTTCATCGAAATTATGGGAAGCAAATATATTTTTTATGTCAAACTCCCATTCAATATATAAAGCAGGTATAAAACGGCCATTAAATGGTGGTATAGATACACTAACCTGATCATGTGCATTTGGATGTTTGTGCACCTCTCGTGACGGTTGTGGTATTTGCAAAGGTGGTGGCACGTCTCCCGCGATCGACAAAGCCCATGAATTGACTCTGGATCCTGTCATGATTAGTAGAACAAGAAACAAAACCCAAAAATAATGTTCCTATAACTACTAGGATGTGGTGGTAAAACGCTCACAGTAAAGCAAATATCAATGTCTTACAAGTTCTTACCATGCAGCAGGCGGTGATCGGCAACCAGCGGTGTCAAGTAACTCTGAATATTGAGTAAAGCGATTGCCAGTGGAGCGTACGTATACACGGTGTAGAAATATGTGGAGCTGGGTTGGCTATATATGGTAGCAAAAGATTAGCAATAATCAATTCAAAGATGTAATGTTGAATAAATGCTCAACGACGGTACTGTGCTGGTCCTAGGCTAGACCGGACTAGAGACGCGAGCCTAGAACACTAATGAGGTCACGGTGTAGCACAACTAGCATCAATGAAGGATACTAAGTAGCTCTTGACAGCAAGATATAAGTGAAGATCACAACGGCAGTGAAGATAATGATGAAAAACAACTGCCAAGCAGGATATACAACAACTCTCTCTCCAACTTTCCTCTTGAAAAGTTTGAGACAATTTTCTGATAAATTCTTTCAAAGAATGCTACTAACTCAAGTTTTCCAATGCAAAAAGAATCACTCAATTCCGAGTTGATATGAGGAGTCAAAGAATTCTAAAACTGGCCTGAAAAATTGGAACAAGTTGTGTTCACGAACTTCGGAGGGCAAAAAGATCTATTTAGAAGCCGATTTTTAGGTGTCAAATATTGAACTAGCTTCTGCAACTATTTAGATGCGGCTCGTCACTATCTTCAATTTGAGTACTCACGGAGCCAAAACTGACTTCGTATGAGGAAGATACACCTGTTTTATTGAACAGTGCGCAAAACAGATTCCAATCCGAATTCAGGTACGAGATTGATTCTAGATAGATCCAATTTTTTTCTTCTCTCTTTTTTTTCTCACGCCTTTTTTTTCTTTTTCTTCTCCCTCTTTTTCTTTTTTTTCTTTCCTTTTTTCTCTTTTTTTTTCTTTATCTTCTTTTTCTCCCTCTTTCCAAGACAAACTAGATAAGATGCAGATTCGATCAGGCGAAGATGTGAGTGACCTCAACTATGATTATGACAATAAACAGTGCGTAGCACGTGGTGGAAATTGGTGGATTGGATGGTGGACAGCGGATGGGATAATAATACAGCGACTGCGTGACTAATGTGAACAGAACTCGAAACTCTAAAGGAACTAGACACTAAGACCAGCAACTCGACACGACGATGCAACCGATAATTCAACTATGCAAGCAATGAAAAGAAAATTGCAAAGGCTCAGACTGGCTTGGACCAAGGAGAAATGGATCTAACTCTTTTTTGTGGCTTTTTCTTGGACAATAGGTAAGAAAATAAATCTAATCTAGGAAAACTGGAAATTCTCACCGAGCAACCTGAAAACTGATACCACTTGATAGAGGCGAGGGTGTCCCGATCTTTCGATGAGATGATAACTATCGATTTGGTGGAGACGACTTTGACGATCCGACTACAAACGTGCACGACGTTGCGCCTTAGCAATCGCTAAACCAATCTCCTGAGGTTATTGACCACGCCGGAGCATGATCAACCTGACCACGAAGGTCTATTCCTGCAAGCAATCGAAAAACGAGCAAGAATATGATAAAGGCAATCTGAATATTGCGAATATGTATGAAGTATTGATAAAGGTGGGGATCCGTAAGCGGTCTTGGTCTGGTCGTTGGACACAAACGAAATACACAAAGTTGCAATGGCTAACTTTTAACTAAACAAATCCCAAGGAAAAGCTACTAGATGGATCTACTTATATAGGAGCAAGGGGTGGCGGCCAAGGAGGTGGGAGGACGTCCCAAGGCAGCCTAAAACTAAATCTAGGTCGTACAAGGCCAATGGGCCCAAGTGGAGGTGATGTAACACCTTTGGACTTGTAGTTTGACTCGGATTCTACTGCAGCATCAGATTGTTTCGTCCACAACTCAACGCTCCGGACGAATTTGAAGGTGATTCCAATTGGGTTGGAAAGTGCACGAAATCTAGTTTCCAACAAAAAAGAATCACCCAATTCGGAGTCCGTATGAAAAACTTGTGTGCGTTTTGAGTCAGGTGTGTCTGTGCAGTCCGAATCTGAATCCAGAACGTGAGAGACTTGGACTCTATCTTCTCTTGGGCCAAAAGTGACGTGAGAGAACTTTTTGGGCAGCAAATAAACATCTCTTTCTTCCTTATCTTCATATGTGGATTGTACAAATGTCCCATACACCTGCAATTAGACAAAACACAAAAGTGTGTGAAGTATTTTTGTTCTGGATAACATAAATAGATTATTGAATAGTTTGCACTAGAAATCACCTGACAAATATGCATATATGCAATATTTTTGGTCATATCCAAGGTAGTCATGTCCTCATCAGAAATTCGTTAGATTATGTTGCTTATAGACATTAGCCCCCGTGGTAGGGACAAACGTACATTTCTGCAGATGCTCTATGATCCGGGCAATCTCATTTGGCCGTAAATTGAAGAAAATCCAGCGGCTATATGCCTTATTCTCCTTGTTTTTGCCGGATGGCATGGTGTAACTCATGCACGTGAAAGCCAAGAACTAAAGGGCATTCGTGGCATCGGTCAATATATATGTGGAAATGATATCTCCACTATAGAGGACAAGAAATTTTGGGGCAGTTAGGCAAAAAGCGCACGAGAAAATGAAGTACTTTCAAGGACTGCCATAGAATGGACAGATGCTCACTAAGACGGTTATATTTGTCATTAGAAGTCCGTATCGGACCCATAATTACTAAAACTGCTCGCGGCGAGCGTGAAAATCCAAAAAAATACTCCCCGCTTGTGCGAGGAGGTCCGGAGTACCCTCAAATTCAGCCTTAAGCAGGACTTTTGGCCCTGAAAGTCAAAGAACATCATTCGTCGCTGTTTTTCAGACAAGTTTATAAACCCATTGGCACTTCCTTTGGAAGGAAATTCGAGGGATTATGTTGCTTATAGACATTAGCCCCCCTGGTAGGGACAAACGTACCTTTCTGCAGATGCTCTATGATCCGGGCAATCTCATTTGGCCGTAAATTGAAGAAAATCCAGCAGCTATATGCCTTATTCTCCTTGTTTTCGCCGGATGGCATGCTGTAACTCATGCGCGTGAAAGCCAAGAACAAAAGGGCATTCCTGGCATCGGTCAATATATATGTGGAAACGATATCTCCACTATAGAGGACAAGAAATTTTGGGGCAGTCAGGCAAAAAGCGCATGACAAAATGAAGTACTTTCAAGGACTCCCATAGATTGGACAGATGCTCACTAAAACGGTCATAATTTTTTCATTCGGAGTCTGTGTCGGACCCATAAGTAGTCAAACTTCTCGCGGCGAGTGCGCGAATCCAAAAAATGCTCTCCGCTTGAGTCAGGAGGCCCGGAGTACCCTCAAACTCAGCCTTAAGCAGGACTTTTTGGCCTTGAAAGTCAAAGAACATCATTCGTCGCTGTTTCAGACAAGTTTTTGAACCCATTGGCACTTCCTTTTGATGGAAATTCGAGATATTATGTTGCTTATAGACATTAGCCCCCTGGTAGGGACAAACGTACCTTTCTGCAGATGCTCTATGACCCGGGCAATCTCATTTGGCCGTAAATTGAAGAAAATTCAGCGGCTATATGCCTTATTCTCCTCATTTTTGCCGGATGGCATGGTGTAACTCATGCGCGTGAAAGCCAAGAACTAAAGGGCATTCCTGGCATCGGTCAATATATATTTCGAAACGATATCTCCACTATAGAGGACAAGAAATTTTGGGGCAGTTAGGCAAAAAGCACACGAGAAAATGAAGTACTTTCAAGGACTACCATAGAATGGATAGATGCTCACTAAGACGGTCATATTTTGTCATTAGGAGTCTGTGTCGGACCCATAAGTACTCAAACTGCTCGCGACGAGCGCGAAAATCCAAAAAAATACTCCCCGCCTGCGCCAGGAGTGATAGAGGCAAAGGTGTCCCGTCTTTCGATGAGATGGTGGATTTTGCTTTGGTGGAAGTCGACTTTGACGATCCGACTACGAGCGTGCGAGGACGTCGCGCCTTAGCAATCGCTAAACCAACTCCGAGAGGTTACTGACCACGCCGGAGCACGATCAACCTGACCACGAGGGTCTGTTTCCTGCGAGCAAACGAAGAACAAGCAAGAAACTAAGATTGCAATCTGGATATTGCGAAT
This sequence comes from Triticum dicoccoides, assembly GCF_002162155.2. Classification (NCBI taxonomy): domain Eukaryota; kingdom Viridiplantae; phylum Streptophyta; class Magnoliopsida; order Poales; family Poaceae; genus Triticum; species Triticum dicoccoides. The sequence goes on from NW_021270769.1 coordinate 128,488, forward strand.
ATAAGATGAAAGCTTTATTGATCAAGGTGGGGTTCTGTGACGCCTTTGTCTGGTCGTTGAACACAAACGAAGTACGCGAAGTTGCAGCTATGGCGAACTTTTAATCTAAACAAAACCCAAAGTCTAAACGATGCCCTAAGGGCTGTATATATGGAGGAAGAGGGGGAATTTCGTGGCCCTTGGTGGAGGGGTCCGAAATCAACCCTATCTCTTGTTTCCCCACACATACGGACTCTAAAAATAGCCTATACTTATGTATTTCGAAATTACATGGGCCTGGCCCAATAAAAAGGTGACGCAGCACCTAAAATAGCCTCGGGACGAAATTTATGAAGTGGCATCTTGTATATTTCGTCCAAGGCTTCATGCACCCATTATGGTGGCTTCAAAGTCCTGAAATCATCACTTGTAACTCTGTTCTTGTTCCCCTTGTGCATGCCATCATCTCCATGCTTGTTCTTGCTCCAATGTTCATCCTTCTCCAAGCTAGGCCCTTCATTTGTACGCAAAACAAATGTATCCAATTTAGGCAGCATCATATTCTCATGAACATTAGAATCATTACCAAGAAACGAAAGTACCTGGTAATTTAGTTGGCGTGCACGAGCTCTAGTAATTGGTCCAGTATGTATAGCAGCAGGGGCTGTGGGTGTAACAATTGTATTGATGTCCTCATCATCCTCCCCTTCTTGAAATGAAGTCGTCCTCGACGGAAGTTCATCTTCCTCACCCAAATAAGGCTTCAAATCTGCAATGTTAAAAGTGGGACTAACCCCAAAATCTGCAGGCAGCTCAAGTTTATATGCATTATCATTTATTTTCTCTAACACCTTAAAGGGACCATCAGCACGTGATAGAGGCAAAGGTGTCCCGTCTTTCGATGAGATGGTGGATTTCGCTTTGGTGGAAGTCGACTTTGACGATCCGACTACGAACGTGCGAGGACGTCGCGCCTTAGCAATCGCTAAACCAACTCCGAGAGGTTATTGACCATGCCGGAGCACGATCAACCTGACCACGAGGGTCTGTTTCCTGCGAGCAAACGAAGAACAAGCAAGAAACTAAGATTGCAATCTGGATATTGCGAATATAAGATGAAAGCTTTATTGATCAAGGTGGGGTTCTGTGACGCCTTTGTCTGGTTGTTGAACACAAACGAAGTACGCGAAGTTGCAGCTATGGCGAACTTTTAATCTAAACAAAACCCAAAGTCTAAACGGTGCCCTAAGGGCTGTATATATGGAGGAAGAGAGGGGGAATTTCGTGGCCCTTGGTGGAGGGGTCCGAAATCAACCCTATCTCTTGTTTCCCCACACATACGGACTCTAAAAATAGCCTATACTTATGTATTTCGAAATTACATGGGCCTGGCCCAATAAAAAGGTGACGCAGCACCTAAAATAGCCTCGGGACGAAATTTATGAAGTGGCATCTTGTATATTTCGTCCAAGGCTTCATGCACCCATTATGGTGGCTTCAAAGTCCTGAAATCATCACTTGTAACTCCGTTCTTGTTCTTGCTCCAATGTTCATCCTTCTCCAAGCTAGGCCCTTCATTTGTAAGCAAAACAAATGTATCCAATTTAGGCAGCATCATATTCTCATGAACATTAGAATCATTACCAAGAAACGAAAGTACCTGGTAATTTAGTTGGCGTGCACGAGCTCTAGTAATTGGTCCAGTATGTATAGCAGCAGGGGCTGTGGGTGTAACAATTGTATTGATGTCCTCATCATCCTCCCCTTCTTGAAATGAAGTCGTCCTCGACGGAAGTTCATCTTCCTCACCCAAATAAGGCTTCAAACCTGCAATGTTAAAAGTGGGACTAACCCCAAAATCTGCAGGCAGCTCAAGTTTATATGCATTATCATTTATTTTCTCTAACACCTTAAAGGGACCATCAGCACGTGGCATTAACTTTGATTTGCGCAAATCAGGAAATCTATCCTTACGCAAATGTAACCAAACAAGATCTCCAGGTGCAAACACAACATGTTTTCTACCCTTATCTCCAGCAAGTTTATATTTAGCATTCATGCGCTCAATGTTTTCCTTAGTTAACTCATGCATTTTTAAAATCAATTCAGCATGTTGTTTAGCATCAAAATTAACCTTCTCCGAAGATGGAAGAGGCAACAAATCAATAGGTGCACAAGGTAGGAAACCATACACAACTTCAAAAGGGCACATCTTAGTAGTAGAATGCAATGAACGATTATAAGCAAATTCAATATGAGGCAAGCATTCCTCCCACATTTTCTTATTATTCTTCAAAACAGCCCTAAGCATAGTAGACAATGTTCTATTGACTACTTCAGTTTGTCCATCAGTTTGGGGGTGACAAGTAGTACTAAAAAGGAGTTTAGTCCCCAACTTAGCCCATAAACATCTCCAAAAATGGCTAAGAAATTTAGTATCACGATCTGAAACAATAGTATTTGGCACACCATGCAAGCGAATAATTTCACGAAAGAACAAATCAGCAACATTAACAGCATCATCGCTTTTATGGCATGGTATAAAGTGTGCCATTTTCGAGAATCTATCCACGACAACAAATATGCTATCCCTCCCCTTCTTTGTTCGAGGTAAACCTAAAACAAAGTCCATATATATATCCTCCCAAGGAACACTAGGTACAGGCAAAGGCATATATAAACCATGAGGATTGAGTCGTGACTTAGCTTTTTGACATGTAGTGCAGCGAGCAATAAAACGCTCAACATCCCGTCTCATCTTTGGCCAAAAGAAATGTGTAGCAAGTACGTCCTCCGTCTTCTTCACGCCAAAGTGTCCCATTAATCCTCCTCCATGCGCCTCCTGCAACAACAAAAGACGAACGGAGCTAGCTGGAATGCATAGCTTGTTAGCACGAAACACAAATCCATCGTTAACAACAAACTTGTTCCACATTGTTCCTTCTTTACAATTTTGCATTACATCTTTAAAATCAGCATCATGCACATATTGATCTTTGATGGTCTCCAAACCAAATATTTTGAAGTCAAGTTGTGAAAGCATAGTATAGTGATGAGGACATGACTACCTTGGATATGACCAAAAATATTGCATATATGCATATTTGTCAGGTGATTTCTAGTGCAAACTATTCAATAATCTATTTATGTTATCCAGAACAAAAATACTTCACACACTTTTGTGTTTTGTCTAATTGCAGGTGTATGGGACATTTGTACAATCCACATATGAAGATAAGGAAGAAAGAGATGTTTATTTGCTGTCCAAAAAGTTCTCTCACGTCACTTTTGGCCCAAGAGAAGATAGAGTCCAAGTCTCTCACGTTCTGGATTCAGATTCGGACTGCACAGACACACCTGACTCAAAACAGACACAAGTTTTTCATACCGACTCCGAATTGGGTGATTCTTTTTTTGTTGGAAACTAGATTTCGTGCAATTTCCAACCCGACTGGAATCACCTTCAAATTCGTCCGGAGCGTTGAGTTGTGGACGAAACAATCTGATGCTGCAGCAGAATCCGAGTCAAACTACAAGTCCAAAGGTGTTACATCACCTCCACTTGGGCCCATTGGCCTTGTACGACCTAGATTTAGTTTTAGGCTGCCTTGGGACGTCCTCCCACCTCCTTGGCCTCCACCCCTTGCTCCTATATAAGTAGATCCATCTAGTAGCTTTTCCTTGGGATTTGTTTAGTTAAAAATTAGCCATTGCAACTTCGTGTACTTCGTTTGTGTCCAACGACCAGACCAAGACCGCTTACGGATCCCCACCATTATCAATACCTCATATATATTTGCAATATTCAGATTGCTTTATCATATTCTTGCTCGTTCTTCGATTGCTTGCAGGAATAGACCTTCGTGGTCAGGCTGACCGTGCTTCCGGCATCGTCAGTAACCTCAGGAGATTGGTTTAGCGATTGCTAAGGCGCAACGTCGTGCACGTTTGTAGTCGGATCGTCAAAGTCGTCTCCACCAAATCGATAGTTATCATCTCATCGAAAGATCGGGACACCCTCGCCTCTATCAAGTGGTATCAGTTTTCAGGTTGCTCGGTGAGAATTTCCAGTTTTCCTAGATTAGATTTATTTTCTTACCTATTGTCCAAGAAAAAGCCACACAAAAAAAAAGTTAGATCTGTTCATCCTTTATCCAAGCCAGACTGAGCCTTTGCAATTTTCTATTCATTGCTTGCATAGTTGAATTATCGGTTGCATCGTCGTGTAAGTTGCTGGTCTTAGCGTCCAGTTCCTTTAGAGTTTCGAGTTCTGTTCACATTAGTCACGCCGCCGCTGCATCATTATCCCTTCCGCTGTCCACCATCCCATCTATTAATTTCCACCACGTGCTACGCACTGTTCATTGTCATAATCATAGTTGAGGTCATTCACATCTTCGCCTGATCCAATCTGCATCTTATCTAGTTTGTCTTGAAAAAAAAAGATAGAGAAAAAAAGAGAAAAAAGGAAAAAAAAGAAAAAGAGAGAGAAGAAAAAGAAAAAAAAACGTGAGAAAAAAAAAGAGAGAAGAAAAAAAATTGGATCTATCTAGAATCAATCTCGTACCTGAATTCGGATTGGAATCTGTTTTGCGCACTGTTCAGTAAAACAGGTGTATCTTCCTTATACGAAGTCCGTTTTGGCTCCGTGAGTACTCAAAACGTAGCTAGCGACGAGCCGCATCTAAATAGTTGCAGAAGCTAGTTCAATATTTGACACCTCAAAATCGGCTTCTAAATAGGTCTTTTTGCCCTCCGAAGTTCATGAACACAACTTGTTCCAATTTTTCAGGCCAGTTTTAGAATTCTTTGACTCCTCATATCAACTCGGAATTGAGTGATTCTTTTTGCATTGGAAAGTTTGAGTTAATAGCATTCTTTGAAAGAATTTATCAGAAAATTGTCTTAAACTTTTCAAGAGGAAAGTTGGAGAGAGAGTTGTTGTATATCCTGCTTGGCAGTTGTTTTTCATCATTATCTTCACTGCTGTTGTGATATTCACTTATATCTTGCTGTCAACAGCTACTTAGTATCCTTCATTGATGCTAGTTGTGCTACGCCGTGACCTCATTAGTGTTCTAGGCTCGCGTCTCTAGTACGGTCTAGCCTAGGACCAGCACAGTACCGTCGTTGAGCGTTTATTCAATATTGCATCTTTGAATTGATTATTGTTAATCTTTTGCTACCATATATAGCCAACCCAGCTCCACATATTTCTACACCGTGTATACGTACGCTCCCCTGGCAATCGCTTTACTCAATATTCGGAGTTACTTGACACTGCTGGTTCCCGATCACCGCCTGCTACATGGTAAGAACTTGTAAGACATTGATATTTGCTTTACTGTGAGCATTTTACCACCACATCCTAGTAGTTATAGGAACATTATTTTTGGGTTTTGTTTCTTGTTCTACTAATCATGACAGGATCCAGAGTCAATTCATGGGCTTTGTCGATCGCGGGAGACGTGCCACCACCTTTGCAAATACCACAACCGTCACGAGAGGTGCACAAACATCCAAATGCACATGATCAGGTTAATGTATCTATACCACCATTTAATGGCCGTTTTAAACCTGCTTTATATATTGAATGGGAGTTCGACATAAAAAATATATTTGCTTCCCATAATTTCAATGAACATAAAAAGGTTAAGGTTGCGGTTGGTTCTTTCACTGGTTATGCTTTGGTTTGGTGGAGTGAATATTGTCGGTTACACCCTGATTATATACCTACTACTTGGGATGATTTGAAACTTGCCATGCGACATATTTTCGTACCTGCTTATTATACTCGTGACATGATTAAGAAGTTGCAACACTTAAAACAAGGTAGTGAAACTGTAACAAAATATTATGATGATTTACAAACTACCTTGTTGCATTCCTCTTTAGAAGAAAGTGAAGATGATTTTATGGATAGATTTTGGGGAGGATTAAATCGTGATATTCAAGAGATACTAATTCATGAAGAGTGTTATCCTATATACCATTTGTTTCATCTTGCTTGCAAAGCTGAACAGGAAATAAAACGACGTGTTGGCCACGAGGAGAACAAGCGCACGGTGCACATTCCAAGAGTTGATATGATTGTTCCTTCAACTACTAAGCATACTATGACAACCACATCCGTTGTTGTCAGGACTACATCACCTCCACCATGTGACACATCGCCCCCGAGAGTGGCTACATCATCTGAGTTGATCATAAGAGGTAATGACAAAGGTACTGATCTTCCATCTCTACATGAGAATGATGAATGCCTTGTCAATTTGAATGCACCATCTGATGAGCTACCCACTACTTTGATCACACCACCTATTTTAGAGGACTACGTTGATAATTTGACTTTGCCATGTGATCAAACAACTGAAATACCAACAATTTTGAGTGCACCCATTGAATTAACTATTGATGCAAAAGAACCAATGTTTAATCATTTTGATATGACCTCTAATCTTGGTGATGATTCTGTGTTGAATGACTCATTGCATGTTTGCGTATTTAAGCATGTTGTAGCATGTAAATTTGATGCAAGTAAGGTTTATTCATCAATGTTGGGATGGTTTAATGATGAACATTGTCAATCTTTTGAAATGAATAAGAGCTTCACTTATAAGTGCAAACTGAGTTGCAATATTTTCATGCCTTCTACTTCTTGTGCTAATTTTTTGGCTTTAGATTTTATGAACTATGCAAGTTACTCATCTATTCATGTGTCATATATGCAAAAATCAAGGGAAGTAAAAATGGATGACATATACATATACAACATGTACACCTTGTCTCTTTTGTTAGCCACATTTCAGATTAAGCAACGCCGAGGACGGCTTTATTTTCAAGAAGGGGAGGATGATGAGGACATGACTACCTTGGATATGACCAAAAATATTGCATATATGCATATTTGTCAGGTGATTTCTAGTGCAAACTATTCAATAATCTATTTATGTTATCCAGAACAAAAATACTTCACACACTTTTGTGTTTTGTCTAATTGCAGGTGTATGGGACATTTGTACAATCCACATATGAAGATAAGGAAGAAAGAGATGTTTATTTGCTGTCCAAAAAGTTCTCTCACGTCACTTTTGGCCCAAGAGAAGATAGAGTCCAAGTCTCTCACGTTCTGGATTCAGATTCGGACTGCGCAGACACACCTGACTCAAAACAGACACAAGTTTTTCATACGGACTCCGAATTGGGTGATTCTTTTTTTGTTGGAAACTAGATTTCGTGCACTTTCCAACCCGATTGGAATCACCTTCAAATTCGTCCGGAGCGTTGAGTTGTGGACGAAACAATCTGATGCTGCAGCAGAATCCGAGTCAAACTACAAGTCCAAAGGTGTTACATCACCTCCACTTGGGCCCATTGGCCTTGTACGACCTAGATTTAGTTTTAGGCTGCCTTGGGACGTCCTCCCACCTCCTTGGCCTCCACCCCTTGCTCCTATATAAGTAGATCCATCTAGTAGCTTTTCCTTGGGATTTGTTTAGTTAAAAATTAGCCATTGCAACTTCGTGTACTTCGTTTGTGTCCAACGACCAAACCAAGACCGCTTACGGATCCCCACCATTATCAATACCTCATATATATTTGCAATATTCAGATTGCTTTATCATATTCTTGCTCGTTCTTCGATTGCTTGCAGGAATAGACCTTCGTGGTCAGGCTGACCGTGCGTCCGGCATCGTCAGTAACCTCAGGAGATTGGTTTAGCGATTGCTAAGGCGCAACGTCGTGCACGTTTGTAGTCGGATCGTCAAAGTCGTCTCCACCAAATCGATAGTTATCATCTCATCGAAAGATCGGGACACCCTCGCCTCTATCATATAGCGACGAGACAATGCATCAGCAATAACATTTTCTTTTCCCTTCTTGTGTTTAATGACATGAGGGAAAGTCTCAATGAATTAAACCCATTTAGCATGTCTACGATTCAGTTTAGCTTGGCTTTTAATATGTTTCAAAGATTCATGATCAGAATGTATAACAAATTCTTTGGGCCATAAATAATGTTGCCATGTTTCTAAAGTCCGAACAAGAGCATATAATTCTTTATCATAAGTAGAATAATTCAGACTAGGCCCACTCAATTTTTCAGAAAAGTATGCAACAGGTTTGCCATCTTGTAATAACACACCTCCTAATCCAATTCCACTAGCATCACATTCAAGCTCAAAAGTCTTATTAAAATCAGGAAGTTGGAGTAAAGGAGCATGTGTCAACTTATCTTTCAATACCGTGAAGGCTTCTTCCTGTGCGGTACCCCAAAGAAAAGGCACATCTTTCTTTGTAAGCTCATTGAGAGGTGCAGCAATGGTGCTGAAATCTCTCACAAAACGCCTATAGAATCCAGCGAGGCCAAGAAAACTCCTCACTTGTGTGACCGTTTTGGGCTGCGGCCAACTCTTAATAGCTTCAATCTTGGCTTTATCAACTTCAATTCCCTGTGGAGTAACAACATAGCCAAGAAAAGATACTCGGTCGGTGCAAAAGGTGCACTTCCCAAGGTTACCAAACAAACGTGCATCACGTAGAGCAATAAAAACAGCACGTAAATGTTCCAAATGTTTTTCCAAAGATCTGCTATAAATCAATATGTCATCAAAGTAAACTACCACAAATCGTCCAATGAAAGCACGTAAAACTTCGTTCATTAATCTCATGAAAGTACTAGGTGCATTAGTTAACCCAAAAGGCATGACTAACCACTCATATAATCCAAACTTAGTTTTAAATGCTGTTTTCCATTCATCTCCCAATTTCATACGAATTTGATGGTAGCCACTACGCAAATCAACTTTGGAGAATATTGTAGAGCCACTCAATTCATCAAGCATATCATCTAGCCTAGGAATAGGATAACGATAACGAATAGTAATATTATTAATGCCTCTACAATCAACACACATACGTGATGTACCATCCTTTTTCGGCACTAGAATAATAGGAACAGCACAAGGACTAAGGGATTCGCGTATATAACCTTTGTGGAGAAGCTCTTGTACTTGACGCATAATCTCCTTCGTCTCCTCTGGATTGGTACGGTATGGTGCACGGTTTGGCAGTGAAGCACCGGGAATTAAGTCAATCTGATGCTCAATCCCTCGAATAGGCAGTAATCCCGGTGGCACGTCTTGTGGAAAAACGTCAGCGAACTCCTGCAGAATGTTAGTGACAGCAGGAGGCAAAGAGGAAGGCACGTCCTCGAATGAAAATAATGCCTCTTTGCACACAAAAGCATAGCAAACAGATTTGCTGAAATCTAGCTCATCAATATCAGATTTGGTGGCAAATAAACATGCACTTTTCAATTTAATTTCAGAAGCAACACTAGATGGTTTATTATTAGGCTTCATTTGTTGCTCAAATTCTTTTGCCACAATCTGATTTTCACTCTTATTCTTCTCCTGTTGTGCTTTATTAGCTCTATTAATATCATCTTTCAAAATGGAATCAGGAGTCATAGGAAGCAAAGTAATATTTTTATCCTTATGAACAAGAGTATAGTGATTGTTTCTACCATGGTGTACAGAATTTTTATCAAATTGCCATGGTCTACCAAGTAATAAAGAACATGCTTGCATAGGTACCACATCACAATCAACATAATCAGCATATGTAGAGATACTAAAATGCACACGAACAGTACGTGTTACCTTAACCTTGCCGCTGTTGTTGAACCATTGGATGTAGTAAGGATGTGGATGTGGTCTTGATAGAGGCAAAGGTGTCCCGTCTTTCGATGAGATGATGGATTTCGCTTTGGTGGAAGTCGACTTTGACGATCCGACTACGAACGTGCGAGGACGTCGCGCCTTAGCAATCGCTAAACCAACTCCGAGAGGTTATTGACCACGCCGGAGCACGATCAACCTGACCACGAGGGTCTGTTTCCTGCGAGCAAACGAAGAACAAGCAAGAAACTGAGATTGCAATCTGGATATTGCGAATATAAGATGAAAGCTTTATTGATCAAGGTGGGGTTCTGTGACGCCTTTGTCTGGTCGTTGAACACAAACAAAGTACGCGAAGTTGCAGCTATGGCGAACTTTTAATCTAAACAAAACCCAAAGTCTAAACGATGCCCTAAGGGCTGTATATATGGAGGAAGAGGGGGGGAATTTCGTGGCCCTTGGTGGAGGGGTCCGAAATCAACCCTATCTCTTGTTTCCCCACACATACGGACTCTAAAAATAGCCTATACTTATGTATTTCGAAATTACATGGGCCTGGCCCAATAATAAGGTGACGCGGCACCTAAAATAGCCTCGGGACGAAATTTATGAAGTGGCATCTTGTATATTTCGTCCAAGGCTTCATGCACCCATTATGGTGGCTTCAAAGTCCTGAAATCATCACTTGTAACTCCGTTCTTGTTCCAATGTTCATCCTTCTCCAAGCTAGGCCCTTCATTTGTAAGCAAAACAAATGTATCCAATTTAGGCAGCATCATATTCTCATGAACATTAGAATCATTACCAAGAAACGAAAGTACCTGGTAATTTAGTTGGCGTGCACGAGCTCTAGTAATTGGTCCAGTATGTATAGCAGCAGGGGCTGTGGGTGTAACAATTGTATTGATGTCCTCATCATTAGCTCTATTAATATCATCTTTCAAAATGGAATCAGGAGTCATAGGAAGCAAAGTAATATTTTTATCCTTATGAACAAGAGTATAGTGATTGTTTCTACCATGGTGTACAGAATTTTTATCAAATTGCCATGGTCTACCAAGTAATAAGGAACATGCTTGCATAGGTACCACATCACAATCAACATAATCAGCATATGTAGAGATACTAAAATGCACACGAACAGTACGTGTTACCTTAACCTTGCCGCTGTTGTTGAACCATTGGATGTAGTAAGGATGTGGATGTGGTCTTGTGGTGAGAGAAAGCTTCTCCACCATCTCCATGCTAGCCAAGTTGTTGCAGCTCCCTCCGTCTATTATGACGCGCACAGAACGTTCCTTCACAAGTCCCTTGGTATGGAACAAATTGTGCCTCTGATTTTGCACAGCTTGTGTGACCTGCACACTCAAAACACGTTGAGCAACTAAACATTCATACCTGTCAGCGTCTTCAGGAGCCATGTATTGCGTCTCATGATCAGAATCATCTCCACCATGTTCTTCACGTGTAATAAGAGCCAATGTCTCCTCATCATAGTCACTAGCGGACTCATATCCACCATCCGCGGTAGCAATCATCACACACGGAGATTTGCATTCCCTCGCATAATGACCTCCTCCCTTACAACGACGACAAATAATATCACTTGTGTGCCCTGTTGATGCCATGGAAGAAGAAGAACGCTGTGCAGGCCCCGCAGGTGCGCTCTTGGCAGATAATGGTGGTTGTGCCTGTTTTCTTGTATCACGGCTGGAGGTGGCACCGGATGGAGGTGCTGGTGCAGTTGAAGTAGAAGATGCACGTGGTGTCCATGATGAAGGTCGGCCTGCAGAAAAGTTAGTTCGCCCCAATGCTTGTCGATCCTGCACTTCACGTTCAGCTTTACAAGCACGATGGAATAAACGAGTGATATTAGTATACTCCTTATAGTCTAGAATGGTCTGAATCTCTCTATTTAATCCACCCAGAAAACGTGCAAGCATAGCTTCATTCTCCTCAACAATACCACATCTAATCATGCCAGTTTGTAATTCCTGATAATATTCTTCTACAGAATTTTTCCCTTGTCTTAAACGCTGCAATTTTTGAAGCAATTCACGTTGATAATATGGTGGAACCCAACGCGTACGCATAGCAGTTTTCAAAGCAGCCCAAGTAGTTGGAATAGGATATAATCTACAATGTTCAGACCACCATACACATGCAAAACTAGTGAAAGCACAAACAGCAGCAGCAACTCGTCTCTCCTCAGGATATTGTAAACATGTAAATCGTTGTTCAGTTTCTAACTCCCAAGTAAGATATATATCAGGAACATATCTACCCTCAAATGGTGGAATATTCAATTTCAGTTTAGGAATATGGACATCATCTCGTACCTGAGGTGGTGGTGCAGGCCTACCATTACGAATATATACCTGAGGTCGACCTAGTGGTGGTGGTGCTGGTGGCTGCACGTAGTTCGGATTTTGATCAACCTCATCCTCATAATCTCCCACATAATCATCATCCTCCTGGGTACCAGCAGGAGCAGTAGCAGGAGCCAAAGAAGCACCAACAGCAGTAGCAGCGGCACCAGAATTTTGTCCTCGCTCAATAGGAACACGCTTTGCTCGTCCATACTGATTCGGAAGGGGGCGTAGTTGCTGTTGTTGCAGAGGTGCGACAGGTGCAGCCGGTGGTGGAAGACGCGCAAGTAGTTCATTAAATCTGTTATCGAGCTTTGTTTCGAACGTCTTCTCAAGGCCAGTAATCTTCTCCATAGCCTCTTCAAAATTGTTCAGCACATCTTGCACCTGTTCAGTCATCATTTGCTGAAACTTATCATGAAGCTCCTTGTTCGATAAGTTCTCCCAGTCAATCTCGTCGGCTTGTGATCCTGGCATGGTTAGCAGCAATAGAAACACACAAGAATATGATCCTACAGACTACTAAGAAGTGGTGGTGGTGTATCACAAATCCGTCAAGCAAATCTCAAATTCTTACCAGTTCTTACCCAGCAGCAGGCGGTGATCGGCAACCGTTGTAGTCAAAAACTCTCAAAGCTTGGATAGAGCGATTACCAGGGAGAGTCAAACACACGACGTAGATGTATGTGGAGCTGGGAAGGCTTATAGTATGGTAGCAAAAAGGGTCAGCAATAATCAATTCAGAGATGCAAAGTTGAATAAACGCTCAACGACGGTACTGTGCTGGTCCTAGGCTAGACTGTGCTAGAGACGCGAGCCTAGAACACCAACAAAAGCATGGCGCGGCACGTAAACAAGGGAAAAGCACACTCTGAAAAAAAATTCGCTCTCTTCTTTTTTTTTGCGCTCTTTTTTTTGCGCTGCTTTTTTTTGCGACAAAATCACTATAATGGCGAGTGTCTCAAAACTCTTCCTAGGTCAAACTGACAGGATGGGCACGAAATTTTTTTTTCGACAAAAATTTTTTTTTTCGACTGCCCGGACCCAAAAACTGGAAACGGGTCAAAAAAACTTCCTATAATGGCACCTGTCTCAAAACACTCAGAAACACCTAAAAATAGGATAGCCAGAATTTTTTTCGAAAAATGCGTTTTCGAAAAATTTTGGGCCTAAACAGAGCGTGGCTACCCGACTTTTTTTTCCCCCGAAACCTACTCCAGCAAGGAAACACGAATCGGAATCTAGATGGATCTCGAAAACAAACCTAATATGACAAGAACTCGGATTGGTGGTGGATATATGGTGGTAGATGGCAGCGGTGGTGGTATATGACAGCTGTGGTGGTATATGGATACGGATTCGAAGCGGTGGCGGATAAGCGGTGGTGGTAGATGGCAGGGGTGATGATGATGGTGCGGCGGCGGCGTGACAACTTATGACCAGAACTCGAAACTCTAAAAGACTAGACTCTAAGACCAGCAACTAGAAACGACGATGCAACCGCAAATTCAACAAAGCAAAACCCTAAAAAGATTATGCAAAGGCTCAGATTGGTTCGGATATGATGAACTAACCCTAATTTTTTTTTGTGGCTTTTTCGTGGACTGTAGGTATGAAGAACAGACTCGATCTAAACTACGAAAAACTGTAAAATCTCACCGAGCAACCTGGAAATCTGATACCACTTGATAGAGGCAAAGGTGTCCCGTCTTTTGATGAGATGGTGGATTTTGCTTTGGTGGAAGTCGACTTTGACGATCCGACTACGAGCGTGCGAGGACGTCGCGCCTTAGCAATCGCTAAACCAACTCCGAGAGGTTATTGACCACGCCGGAGCACGATCAACCTGACCACGAGGGTCTGTTTCCTGCGAGCAAACGAAGAACAAGCAAGAAACTAAGATTGCAATCTGGATATTGCGAATATAAGATGAAAGCTTTATTGATCAAGGTGGGGTTCTGTGACGCCTTTGTCTGGTCGTTGAACACAAACGAAGTACGCGAAGTTGCAGCTATGGCGAACTTTTAATCTAAACAAAACCCAAAGTCTAAACGATGCCCTAAGGGCTGTATATATGGAGGAAGAGGGGGGAATTTCGTGGCCCTTGGTGGAGGGGTCCGAAATCAACCCTATCTCTTGTTTCCCCACACATACGGACTCTAAAAATAGCCTATACTTATGTATTTCGAAATTAGATGGGCCTGGCCCAATAAAAAGGTGACGCAGCACCTATAATAGCCTCGGGACGAAATTTATGAAGTGGCATCTTGTATATTTCGTCCAAGGCTTCATGCACCCATTATGGTGGCTTCAAAGTGCTGAAATCATCACTTGTAACTTCGTTCTTGTTCCCCTTGCGCATGCCATCATCTCCATGCTTGTTCTTGCTCCAATGTTCATCCTTCTCCAAGCTAGGCCCTTCATGTGTAAGCAAAACAAATGTATCCAATTTAGGCAGCATCATATTCTCATGAACATTAGAATCATTACCAAGAAATGAAAGTACCTGGTAATTTAGTTGGCGTGCACGAGCTCTAGTAATTGGTCCAGTATGTATAGCAGCAGGGGCTGTGGGTGTAACAATTGTATTGATGTCCTCATCAAGGAGGCCCGGAGTTCCCTCAAATTCAGCCTTAAGCAGGACTTTTGGCCCTGAAATTCAAAGAACATCATTCGCCGCTGTTTTTCAGACATGTTTCTGAACCCATTGGCACTTCCTTTTGAAAGAAATTCAAGGGATTATGTTGCTTATAGACATTAGCCCCCTAGGTAGGGACAAACGTACCTTTGTGCAGATGCTCTATGATCCGGGCAATCTCATTTGGCCGTAAATTGAAGAAAATCCAGCGGCTATATGCCTTATTCTCCTTGTTTTCGCCGGATGGCATGCTATAACTCATGCGCGTCAAAGCCAAGAACAAAAGGGCATTCCTGGCATCAGTCAATATATATGTGGAAACGATATCTCCACTATAGAGGACAAGAAATTTTGGGGCCGTCAGGCAAAACGCGCACGAGAAAATGAAGTACTTTCAAGGACTGCCATAGAATGGACAGATGTTCAATAAAACGGTCATAATTTTGTCATTAGGAGTCCGCATCGGACCCATAAGTACTCAAACTGCTCGCGGCGAGTGCGCGAATCCAAAAAATACTCCTTGCTTGTGCTAGGAGGCCCGGAGTACCCTCAAATTCAGTCTTAAGCAGGACTTTTTGGCCTTGAAAGTCAAAGAACATCATTTGTTGCTGTTTTTCAGACAAGTTTCTGAAGTCATTGGCACTTCCTTTTGAAGGAAATTCGTTAGATTATGTTGCTTATAGATATTAGCCCCCGTGGTTGGGACAAACGTACCTTTCTGCAGATGCTCTATGATCCGGGCAATCTCATTTGGCCGTAAATTGAAGAAAATCCAGCGGCTATATGCCTTATTCTCCTCGTTTTTGCTAGATGGCATGGTGTAACTCATGCACGTGAAAGCCAAGAACTAAAGGGCATTCCTGGCATCGGTCAATATATATGTGGAAACGATATCTCCACTATAGAGGACAAGAAATTTTGGGGTAGTTAGGCAAAAAGCGCACGAGAAAATGAAGTACTTTCAAGGACTGCCATAGAATGGACAGATGCTCACTAAGACGATTATATTTGTCATTAGAAGTCCGTATCGGACCCATAATTACTGAAACTGCTCGCGGCGAGCGTGAAAATCCAAAAAAATACTCCCCGCTTGCGCCAGGAGGTCCGGAGTACCCTCAAATTCAGCCTTAAGCAGGACTTTTGGCCCTGAAAGTCAAAGAACATCATTCGTCGCTGTTTTTCAGACAAGTTTATAAACCCATAGGCACTTCCTTTTGAAGGAAATTCAAGGGATTATGTTGCTTATAGACATTAGCCCCCCTGGTAGGGACAAACGTACCTTTCTGCAGATGCTCTATGATCCGGGCAATCTCATTTGGCCGTAAATTGAAGAAAATCCAGCGGCTATATGCCTTATTCTTCTTGATTTCGCCGGATGGCATGCTGTCACTCATGCGCGTGAAAGCCAAGAACAAAAGGGCATTCCTGGCATCGGTTAATATATATGTGGAAATGATATCTCCACTATAGAGGACAAGAAATTTTGGGGCAGTCAGGCAAAAAGCGTACGAGAAAATGAAGTACTTTCAAGGACTGCCATAGATTGGACAGATGCTCACTAAAACGATCATAATTTTTTCATTTGGAGTCTGTGTCGGACCCATAAGTACTCAAACTTCTCACGGCGAGTGTGCGAATCCAAAAAATGCTCCCCGCTTGCGTCAGGAGGCCCGGAGTACCCTCAAACTCAGCCTTAAGCAGGACTTTTTGGCCTTGAAAGTCAAAGAACATCGTTCGTCGCTGTTTTTCAGACAAGTTTCTGAACCTATTGGCACTTCCTTTTGAAGGAAATTCGAGACATTATGTTGCTTATAGACATTAGCCCCCTGGTAGGGACAAACGTACCTTTCTGCAGGTGCTCTATGATCCGGGCAATCTCATTTGGCCGTAAATTGAAGAAAATCCAGCGGCTATATGCCTTATTCTCCTCATTTTTGCCGGATGGCATGGTGTAACTCATGCGCGTGAAAGCCAAGAACTAAAGGGCATTCCTGGCATCGGTCAGTATATATTTGGAAACGATATCTCCACTATAGAGGACAAGAAATTTTGGGGCAGTTAGGCAAAAAGCACACGAGAAAATGAAGTACTTTCAAGGACTGCCATAGAATGGACAGATGCTCACTAAGACGGTCATATTTTGTCATTAGGAGTCCGTGTCGGACCCATAAGTACTCAAACTGCTCGCGACGAGCGCGAAAATCCAAAAAAATACTCCCCGCCTGCGCCAGGAGGCCCGGAGTTCCCTCAAATTCAGCCTTAAGCAGGACTTTTGGCCCTGAAATTCAAAGAACATCATTCGCCACTGTTTTTCAAACAAGTTTCTGAACCCATTGGCACTTCCTTTGGAAGGAAATTCGAGGGATTATGTTGCTTATAGACATTAGCCCCCTAGGTAGGGACAAACGTACCTTTGTGCAGATGCTCTATGATCCGGGCAATCTCATTTGGCCGTAAATTGAAGAAAATCCAGCGGCTATATGCCTTATTCTCCTTGTTTTCGCCGGATGGCATGCTGTAACTCGTGCGCGTGAAAGCCAAGAACAAAAGGGCATTCCTGGCATCGGTCAACATATATGTGGAAACGATATCTCCACTATAGAGGACAAGAAATTTTGGGGCAGTCAGGCAAAAAGCGCACGAGAAAATGAAGTACTTTCAAGGACTGCTGATGAGGACATCAATACAATTGTTACACCCACAGCCCCTGCTGCTATACATACTGGACCAATTACTAGAGCTCGTGCACGCCAACTAAATTACCAGGTACTTTCGTTTCTTGGTAATGATTCTAATGTTCATGAGAATATGATGCTGCCTAAATTAGATACATTTGTTTTGCTTACAAATGAAGGGCCTAGCTTGGAGAAGGATGAACATTGGAGCAAGAACAAGCATGGAGATGATGGCATGCGCAAGGGGAACAAGAACGGAGTTACAAGTGATGATTTCAGGACTTTGAAGCCACCATAATGGGTGCATGAAGCCTTGGACGAAATATACAAGATGCCACTTCATAAATTTCGTCCCGAGGCTATTTTAGGTGCTGCGTCACCTTATTATTGGGCCAGGCCCATGTAATTACGAAATACATAAGTATAGGCTATTTTTAGAGTCCGTATGTGTGGGGAAACAAGAGATAGGGTTGATTTCGGACCCCTCCACCAAGGGCCACGAAATTCCCCCCCTCTTCCTCCATATATACAGCCCTTAGGGCATCGTTTAGACTTTGGGTTTTGTTTAGATTAAAAGTTCGCCATAGCTGCAACTTCGCGTACTTCGTTTGTGTTCAACGACCAGACAAAGGCGTCACAGAACCCCACCTTGATCAATAAAGCTTTCATCTTATATTCGCAATATCCAGATTGCAATCTCAGTTTCTTGCTTGTTCTTCGTTCGCTCGCAGGAAACAGACCATCGTGGTCAGGTTGATCGTGCTCCGGCGTGGTTAATAACCTCTCGGAGTTGCTTTACCGATTGCTAAGGCGCGACGTCCTCGCACGTTCGTAGTCGGATCGTCAAAGTCGACTGCCACCAAAGAGATATCCATCATCTCATCGAAAGACGGGACACCTTTGCCTCTATCAAGTGGTATCAGATTTCCAGGTTGCTCGGTGAGATTTTACAGTTTTTCGTAGTTTAGATCGAGTCTGTTCTTCATACCTATAGTCCATGAAAAAGCCACAAAAAAATTAGGGTTAGTTCATCATATCCGAACCAATCTGAGCCTTTGCATAATCTTTTTAGGGTTTTGGTTTGTTGAATTTGCGGTTGCATCGTCGTGTCTAGTTGCTGGTCTTAGAGTCTAGTCTTTTAGAGTTTCAAGTTCTGGTCATAAGTTGTCACGCCGCCGCCGCACCATCATCATCACCCCTACCATCTACCACCACCGCTTATCCGCCACCGCTTCGAATCCGTATCCATATACCACCACAGCTGTCATATACCACCACCGCTGCCATCTACCACCATATATCCACCACCAATCCGAGTTCTTGTCATATTAGGTTTGTTTTCGAGATCCATCTAGATTCCGATTCGTGTTTCCTTGCCGGAGTAGGTTTCAGAAAAAAAAAGAGTCCGGAAACCACGCTCCGTTTAGGCCCAAAATTTGTCGAAAACGCATTTTTCGAGAAAATTTCTGGCTATCCTATTTTTATGTGTTTCTGAGTGTTTTGAGACAGGTGCCATTATAGGAAGTTTTTTTTGACCCGTTTCCAGTTTTTGGGTCCGGGCAGTCGAAAAAAAAAATTGGTCGAAAAAATTTCGTGCCCATCCTGTCAGTTTGAGCTAGGAAGAGTTTTGAGACACTCGTCATTATAGTGATTCTTCGCAAAAAAAAAGAGCGAAAAAAAAATCCAGAGTGTGCTTTTCCCTTGTTTACGTGCCGCGCCGTGATTTTGTTGGTGTTCTAGGCTCGCGTCTCTAGCACAGTCTAGCCTAGGACCAGCACAGTACCGTCGTTGAGCGTTTATTCAACTTTGCATCTCTGAATTGATTATTGCTGACCCTTTTTGCTACCATATTATAAGCCTTCCCAGCTCCACATACATCTACGTCGTGCGTTTGACTCTCCCTGGTAATCGCTCTATCCAAGCTTTGAGAGTTTTTGACTACCGTCGTTGAGAGTTTTTTTTTTTCCGAAACCTACTCCGGCAAGGAAACACAAATCGGAATCTAGATGGATCCCGAAAACAAACCTAATAAGCAAAGAACTCGGATTGGTGGTGGATATACGGTGGTGGTATATGGCAGCGGTGGTGGTAGCGGTGGTAGTATATGGATATGGATCGGTGGTGGTATATGGACACGGATTGGTGGTGGTATATGGATACGGATTCGGTGCGGTGGTGGTAGATGGCAGGGGCGATGATGATGGTGCGGCGGCGGCGTGACAACTTATGACCAGAACTCGAAACTCTAAAAGACTAGACTCTAAGACCAGCAACTAGACACGACGATGCAACCGCAAATTCAACAAAGCAAAACCCTAAAAAGATTATGCAAGGCTCAGATTGGTTCGGATATGATGAACTAACCCTAATTTTTTTTGTGGCTTTTTCGTGGACTATAGGTATGAAGAACAGACTCGATCTAAACTACGAAAAACTGTAAAATCTCACCGAGCAACCTGGAAATCTGATACCACTTGATAGAGGCTGATAGAGGCAAAGGTGTCCCGTCTTTCGATGAGATGGTGGATTTCGCTTTGGTGGAAGTCGACTTTGACGATCCGACTACGAACGTGCGAAGACGTCGCGCCTTAGCAATCGCTAAACCAACTCCGAGAGGTTATTGACCACGCCGGAGCACGATCAACCTGACCACGAGGGTCTGTTTCCTGCGAGCAAACGAAGAACAAGCAAGAAACTGAGATTGCAATCTGGATATTGCGAATATAAGATGAAAGCTTTATTGATCAAGGTGGGGTTCTGTGACGCCTTTGTCTGGTCGTTGAACACAAACGAAGTACGCGAAGTTGCAGCTATGGCGAACTTTTAATCTAAACAAAACCCCAGGTCTAAACGATGCCCTAAGGGCTGTATATATGGAGGAAGAGGGGGTGGATTTCGTGGCCCTTGGTGGAGGGGTCCGAAATCAATCCTATCTCTTGTTTCCCCACACATACGGACTCTAAAAATAGCCTATACTTATGTATTTCGAAATTACATGGGCCTGGCCCAATAATAAGGTGACGCAGCACCTAAAATAGCCTCGGGACGAAATTTATGAAGTGGCATCTTGTATATTTCGTCCAAGGCTTCATGCACACATTATGGTGGCTTCAAAGTCCTGAAATCATCACTTGTAACTCCGTTCTTGTTCCCCTTGCGCATGCCATCATCTCCATGCTTGTTCTTGCTCCAATGTTCATCCTTCTCCAAGCTAGGCCCTTCATTTATAAGCAAAACAAATGTATCCAATTTAGGCAGCATCATATTCTCATGAACATTAGAATCATTACCAAGAAACGTAAGTACCTGATAATTTAGTTGGCGTGCACGAGCTCTAGTAATTGGTCCAGTATGTATAGCAGCAGGGGCTGTGGGTGTAACAATTGTATTGATGTCCTCATCATCCTCCCCTTCTTGAAATGAAGTCGTCCTCGACGGAAGTTCATCTTCCTCACCCACATAATGCTTCAAATCTGCAATGTTAAAAGTGGGACTAACCCCAAAATCTGCAGGCAACTCAAGTTTATATGCATTATCATTTATTTTCTCTAACACCTTAAAGGGACCATCAGCACGTGGCATTAGCTTTGATTTGCGCAAATCAGGAAATCTATCCTTACGCAAATGTAACCAAACAAGATCTCCAGGTGCAAACACAACATGTTTTCTACCCTTATCTCCAGCAAGTTTATATTTAGCATTCATACGCTCAATGTTTTCCTTAGTTAACTCATGCATTTTTAAAATCAATTCAGCACGTTGTTTAGCATCAAAATTAACCTTCTCCGAAGATGGAAGAGGCAACAAATCAATAGGTGCACGAGGTAGGAAACCATACAAAACTTCAAAAGGGCACATCTTAGTAGTAGAATGCAATGAACGATTATAAGCATTCCTCCCACATTTTCTTATTATTCTTCAAAACAGCCCTAAGCATAGTAGACAACGTTCTATTGACTACTTCAGTTTGTCCATCAGTTTGGGGGTGACAAGTAGTACTAAAAAGCAGTTTAGTCCCCAACTTAGCCCATAAACATCTCCAAAAGTGGCTAAGAAATTTAGTATCACGATCTGAAACAATAGTATTTGGCACACCATGCAAGCGAATAATTTCACGAAAGAACAAATCAGCAACATTAACAGCATCATCGCTTTTATGACATGGTATAAAGTGTGCCATTTTCGAGAATCTATCCACGACAACAAATATGCTATCCCTCCCCTTCTTTGTTCGAGGTAAACCTAAAACAAAGTCCATAGATATATCCTCCCAAGGAACACTAGGTACAGGCAAAGGCATATATAAACCATGAGGATTGAGTCGTGACTTAGCTTTTTGACATGTAGTGCATCGAGCAATAAAACGCTCAACATCCCGTCTCATCTTTGGCCAAAAGAAATGTGTAGCAAGTACGTCCTCCGTCTTCTTCACGCCAAAATGTCCCATTAATCCTCCTCGATGTGCTTCCTGCAACAACAAAAGACGAACAGAGCTAGCTGGAATGCATAGCTTGTTAGCACGAAACACAAATCCATCGTTAACGACAAACTTGTTCCACATTCTTCCTTCTTTACAATTCTGCATTACATCTTTAAAATCAGCATCATGCACATATTGATCTTTGATGGTCTCCAAACCAAATATTTTGAAGTCAAGTTGTGAAAGCATAGTATAGCGACGAGACAATGCATCAGCAATAACATTTTCTTTTCCCTTCTTGTGTTTAATGACATAAGGGAAAGTCTCAATGAATTCAACCCATTTAGCATGTCTACGATTCAGTTTAGCTTGACTTTTAATATGTTTCAAAGATTCATGATCAGAATGTATAACAAATTCTTTGGGCCATAAATAATGTTGCCATGTTTCTAAAGTCCGAACAAGAGCATATA
The DNA here is from genome assembly GCF_002162155.2 of Triticum dicoccoides. Lineage (NCBI taxonomy): Eukaryota > Viridiplantae > Streptophyta > Magnoliopsida > Poales > Poaceae > Triticum > Triticum dicoccoides. The sequence continues at coordinate 150,725 of NW_021270769.1, forward strand.
ATTCTTTATCATAAGTAGAATAATTCAGACTAGGCCCACTCAATTTTTCAGAAAAGTATGCAACAGGTTTGCCATCTTGTAATAACACACCTCCTAATCCAATTCCACTAGCATCACATTCAATGATGAGGACATGACTACCTTGGATATGACCAAAAATATTGCATATATGCATATTTGTCAGGTGATTTCTAGTGCAAACTATTCAATAATCTATTTATGTTATCCAGAACAAAAATACTTCACACACTTTTGTGTTTTGTCTAATTGCAGGTGTATGGGACATTTGTACAATCCACATATGAAGATAAGGAAGAAAGAGATGTTTATTTGCTGTCCAAAAAGTTCTCTCACGTCACTTTTGGCCCAAGAGAAGATAGAGTCCAAGTCTCTCACGTTCTGGATTCAGATTCGGACTGCACAGACATACCTGACTCAAAACGCACACAAGTTTTTCATACGGACTCCGAATTGGGTGATTCTTTTTTTCTTGGAAACTAGATTTCGTGCACTTTCCAACCCAATTGGAATCACCTTCAAATTCGTCCGGAGCGTTGAGTTGTGGACGAAACAATCTGATGCTGCAGCAGAATCCGAGTCAAACTACAAGTCCAAAGGTGTTACATCACCTCCACTTGGGCCCATTGGCCTTGTACGACCGAGATTTAGTTTTAGGCTGCCTTGGGACGTCCTCCCACCTCCTTGGCCGCCACCCCTTGCTCCTATATAAGTAGATCCATCTAGTAGCTTTTCCTTGGGATTTGTTTAGTTAAAAGTTAGCCATTGCAACTTCGTGTACTTCGTTTGTGTCCAACGACCAGACCAAGACCGCTTACGGATCCCCACCATTATCAATACCTCATATATATTTGCAATATTCAGATTGCTTTATCATATTCTTGCTCGTTCTTCGATTGCTTGCAGGAATAGACCTTCGTGGTCAGGCTGACCGTGCTTCCGGCATCGTCAGTAACCTCAGGAGATTGGTTTAGCGATTGCTAAGGCGCAACGTCGTGCACGTTTGTAGTCGGATCGTCAAAGTCGTCTCCACCAAATCGATAGTTATCATCTCATCGAAAGATCGGGACACCCTCGCCTCTATCACAGGGAATTGAAGTTGATAAAGCCAAGATTGAATCTATTGAGAGTTGGCCGCAGCCCAAAACGGTCACACAAGTGAGGAGTTTTCTTGGCCTCGCTGGATTCTATAGGCGTTTTGTGAGAGATTTCAGCACCATTGCTGCACCTCTCAATGAGCTTACAAAGAAAGATGTGCCTTTTCTTTGGGGTACTGCACAGGAAGAAGCCTTCACGGTATTGAAAGATAAGTTGACACATGCTCCTTTACTCCAACTTCCTGATTTTAATAAGACTTTTGAGCTTGAATGTGATGCTAGTGGAATTGGATTAGGAGGTGTGTTATTACAAGATGGCAAACCTGTTGCATACTTTTCTGAAAAATTGAGTGGGCCTAGTCTGAATTATTCTACTTATGATAAAGAACTATATGCTCTTGTTCGGACTTTAGAAACATGGCAACATTATTTATGGCCCAAAGAATTTGTTATACATTCTGATCATGAATCTTTGAAACATATTAAAAGTCAAGCTAAACTGAATCGTAGACATGCTAAATGGGTTGAATTCATTGAGACTTTCCCTTATGTCATTAAACACAAGAAGGGAAAAGAAAATGTTATTGCTGATGCATTGTCTCGTCGCTATACTATGCTTTCACAACTTGACTTCAAAATATTTGGTTTGGAGACCATCAAAGATCAATATGTGCATGATGCTGATTTTAAAGATGTAATGCAGAATTGTAAAGAAGGAAGAATGTGGAACAAGTTTGTCGTTAACGATGGATTTGTGTTTCGTGCTAACAAGCTATGCATTCCAGCTAGCTCTGTTCGTCTTTTGTTGTTGCAGGAAGCACATCGAGGAGGATTAATGGGACATTTTGGCGTGAAGAAGACGGAGGACGTACTTGCTACACATTTCTTTTGGCCAAAGATGAGACGGGATGTTGAGCGTTTTATTGCTCGATGCACTACATGTCAAAAAGCTAAGTCACGACTCAATCCTCATGGTTTATATATGCCTTTGCCTGTACCTAGTGTTCCTTGGGAGGATATATCTATGGACTTTGTTTTAGGTTTACCTCGAACAAAGAAGGGGAGGGATAGCATATTTGTTGTCGTGGATAGATTCTCGAAAATGGCACACTTTATACCATGTCATAAAAGCGATGATGCTGTTAATGTTGCTGATTTGTTCTTTCGTGAAATTATTCGCTTGCATGGTGTGCCAAATACTATTGTTTCAGATCGTGATACTAAATTTCTTAGCCACTTTTGGAGATGTTTATGGGCTAAGTTGGGGAATAACTGCTTTTTAGTACTACTTGTCACCCCCAAACTGATGGACAAACTGAAGTAGTCAATAGAACGTTGTCTACTATGCTTAGGGCTGTTTTGAAGAATAATAAGAAAATGTGGGAGGAATGCTTGCCTCATATTGAATTTGCTTATAATCGTTCATTGCATTCTACTACTAAGATGTGCCCTTTTGAAGTTGTGTATGGTTTCCTACCTCGTGCACCTATTGATTTGTTGCCTCTTCCATCTTCGGAGAAGGTTAATTTTGATGCTAAACAACGTGCTGAATTGATTTTAAAAATGCATGAGTTAACTAAGGAAAACATTGAGCTTATGAATGCTAAATATAAACTTGCTGGAGATAAGGGTAGAAAACATGTTGTGTTTGCACCTGGAGATCTTGTTTGGTTACATTTGCGTAAGGATAGATTTCCTGATTTGCGCAAATCAAAGTTAATGCCACGTGCTGATGGTCCCTTTAAGGTGTTAGAGAAAATAAATGATAATGCATATAAACTTGAGCTGCCTGCAGATTTTGGGGTTAGTCCCACTTTTAACATTGCAGATTTGAAGCCTTATTTGGGTGAGGAAGATGAACTTCCGTCGAGGACGACTTCATTTCAAGAAGGGGAGGATGATGAGGACATCAATACAATTGGTACACCCACAGCCCCTGCTGCTATACATACTGGACCAATTACTAGAGCTCGTGCACGCCAACTAAATTACCAGGTACTTTCATTTCTTGGTAATGATTCTAATGTTCATGAGCATATGATGCTGCCTAAATTGGATACATTTGTTTTGCTTACAAATGAAGGGCCTAGCTTGGAGAAGGATGAACACTGGAGCAAGAACAAGCATGGAGATGATGGCATGCGCAAGGGGAACAAGAACGGAGTTACAAGTGATGATTTCAGGACTTTGAAGCCACCATAATGGGTGCATGAAGCCTTGGACGAAATATACAAGATGCCACTTCCTAAATTTCGTCCCGAGGCTATTTTAGGTGCTGCGTCACCTTATTATTGGGCCAGGCCCATGTAATTTCGAAATACATAAGTATAGGCTATTTTTAGAGTCCGTATGTGTGGGGAAACAAGAGATAGGGTTGATTTCGGACCCCTCCACCAAGGGCCACGAAATTCCCCCCTCTTCCTCCATATATACAGCCCTTAGGGCATCGTTTAGACTTTGGGTTTTGTTTAGATTAAAAGTTCGCCATAGCTGCAACTTCGCGTACTTCGTTTGTGTTCAACGACCAGACAAAGGCGTCACAGACCCCCACCTTGATCAATAAAGCTTTCATCTTATATTCGCAATATCCAGATTGCAATCTCAGTTTCTTGCTTGTTCTTCGTTTGCTCGCAGGAAACAGACCCTCGTGGTCAGGTTGATCGTGCTCCGGCGTGGTCAATAACCTCTCGGAGTTGGTTTAGCGATTGCTAAGGCGCGACGTCCTCGCACGTTCGTAGTCGGATCGTCAAAGTCGACTTCCACCAACGCGATATCCATCATCTCATCGAAAGACGGGACACCTTAGCCTCTATCAGAAGAAGAACGCTGTGTAGGCCCCGCAGGTGCGCTCTTGGCAGATAATGGTGGTTGTGCCTGTTTTCTTGTATCACGGCTGGAGGTGGCACCTGATGGAGGTGCTGGTGCAGTTGAAGTAGAAGATGCACGTGGTGTCCATGATGAAGGTCGGCCTGCAGAAAAGTTAGTTCGCCCCAATGCTTGTCGATCCTGCACTTCACGTTCAGCTTTACAAGCAAGATGGAATAAACGAGTGATATTAGTATACTCCTTATAGTCTAGAATGGTCTGAATCTCTCTATTTAATCCACCCAGAAAACGTGCAAGCATAGCTTCATTCTCCTCAACAATACCACATCTAATCATGCCAGTTTGTAATTCCTGATAATATTCTTCTACAGAATTTTTTCCTTGTCTTAAGCGCTGTAATTTTTGAAGCAATTCACGTTGATAATATGGTGGAACCCAACGCGTACGCATAGCAGTTTTCAAAGCAGCCCAAGTAGTTGGAATAGGATATAATCTACAATGTTCAGACCACCATACACATGCAAAACTAGTGAAAGCACAAACAGCAGCAGCAACCCGTCTCTCCTCGGGATATTGTAAACATGTAAATCGTTGTTCAGTTTCTAACTCCCAAGTAAGATATATATCAGGAACATATCTACCCTCAAATGGTGGAATATTCAATTTCAATTTAGGAATATGGACATCATCTCGTACCTGAGGTGGTGGTGCAGGCCTACCATTACGAATATATACCTGAGGTCGACCTGCTGGTGGTGGTACAGGTGGCTGCACGTAGTGTTGATTTTGATCAACCTCATCCTCATAGTCTCCCACATAATCATCCTCCTCCGCATCAGCAGCAGGAGCCACAGAAGTATCAACAGCAGCACCAACAGTTTGGCCAAACGCAAGAGGAACACGGCTTGCTCGGCGGAGGTCTGCTTCGCGACGTGGAGGTAGTCGTTGTTGTTGTTGTTGTTGGAGAGGTGCGTTAGCTGCAGCGGGTGGTGGTTGATGAGGACATCAATACAATTGTTACACCCACAGCCCCTGCTGCTATACATACTGGACCAATTTTTTTGACCAATTTTTTTGACCAATTTTTTTTTTTTCCGAAACCTACTCCGGCAAGGAAACACGAATCGGAATCGAGATGGATCCCGAAAACAAACCTAATAAGCAAAGAACTCGGATTGGTGGTGGATATATGGTGGTGGTATATGGCAGCGGTGGTGGTAGCGGTGGTAGTATATGGATATGGATCGGTGGTGGTATATGGACACGGATTGGTGGTGGTATATGGATACGAATTCGGAGCGGTGGTGGTAGATGGCAGGGGCGATGATGATGGTGCGGCGGCGGCGTGACAACTTATGACCAGAACTCGAAACTCTAAAAGACTAGACTCTAAGACTAGCAACTAGACACGACGATGCAACCGCAAATTCAACAAAGCAAAACCCTAAAAAGATTATGCAAAGGCTCAGATTGGTTCAGATATGATGAACTAACCCTAATTTTTTTTTGTGGCTTTTTCGTGGACCGTAGGTATGAAGAACAGACTCGATCTAAACTACGAAAAACTGTAAAATCTCACCGAGCAACCTGGAAATCTGATACCACTTGATAGAGGCAAAGGTGTCCCGTCTTTCGATGAGATGGTGGATTTCGCTTTGGTGGAAGTCGACTTTGACGATCCGACTACGAACGTGCGAAGACGTCGCGCCTTAGCAATCGCTAAACCAACTCCGAGAGGTTATTGACCACGCCGGAGCACGATCAACCTGACCACGAGGGTCTGTTTCCTGCGAGCAAACGAAGAACAAGCAAGAAACTGAGATTGCAATCTGGATATTGCGAATATAAGATGAAAGCTTTATTGATCAAGGTGGGGTTCTGTGACGCCTTTGTCTGGTCGTTGAACACAAACGAAGTACGCGAAGTTGCAGCTATGGCGAACTTTTAATCTAAACAAAACCCCAGGTCTAAACGATGCCCTAAGGGCTGTATATATGGAGGAAGAGGGGGTGGATTTCGTGGCCCTTGGTGGAGGGGTCCGAAATCAATCCTATCTCTTGTTTCCCCACACATACGGACTCTAAAAATAGCCTATACTTATGTATTTCGAAATTACATGGGCCTGGCCCAATAATAAGGTGACGCAGCACCTAAAATAGCCTCGGGACGAAATTTATGAAGTGGCATCTTGTATATTTCGTCCAAGGCTTCATGCACACATTATGGTGGCTTCAAAGTCCTGAAATCATCACTTGTAACTCCGTTCTTGTTCCCCTTGCGCATGCCATCATCTCCATGCTTGTTCTTGCTCCAATGTTCATCCTTCTCCAAGCTAGGCCCTTCATTTATAAGCAAAACAAATGTATCCAATTTAGGCAGCATCATATTCTCATGAACATTAGAATCATTACCAAGAAACGTAAGTACCTGATAATTTAGTTGGCGTGCACGAGCTCTAGTAATTGGTCCAGTATGTATAGCAGCAGGGGCTGTGGGTGTAACAATTGTATTGATGTCCTCATCATCCTCCCCTTCTTGAAATGAAGTCGTCCTCGACGGAAGTTCATCTTCCTCACCCACATAATGCTTCAAATCTGCAATGTTAAAAGTGGGACTAACCCCAAAATCTGCAGGCAACTCAAGTTTATATGCATTATCATTTATTTTCTCTAACACCTTAAAGGGACCATCAGCACGTGGCATTAGCTTTGATTTGCGCAAATCAGGAAATCTATCCTTACGCAAATGTAACCAAACAAGATCTCCAGGTGCAAACACAACATGTTTTCTACCCTTATCTCCAGCAAGTTTATATTTAGCATTCATACGCTCAATGTTTTCCTTAGTTAACTCATGCATTTTTAAAATCAATTCAGCACGTTGTTTAGCATCAAAATTAACCTTCTCCGAAGATGGAAGAGGCAACAAATCAATAGGTGCACGAGGTAGGAAACCATACAAAACTTCAAAAGGGCACATCTTAGTAGTAGAATGCAATGAACGATTATAAGCATTCCTCCCACATTTTCTTATTATTCTTCAAAACAGCCCTAAGCATAGTAGACAACGTTCTATTGACTACTTCAGTTTGTCCATCAGTTTGGGGGTGACAAGTAGTACTAAAAAGCAGTTTAGTCCCCAACTTAGCCCATAAACATCTCCAAAAGTGGCTAAGAAATTTAGTATCACGATCTGAAACAATAGTATTTGGCACACCATGCAAGCGAATAATTTCACGAAAGAACAAATCAGCAACATTAACAGCATCATCGCTTTTATGACATGGTATAAAGTGTGCCATTTTCGAGAATCTATCCACGACAACAAATATGCTATCCCTCCCCTTCTTTGTTCGAGGTAAACCTAAAACAAAGTCCATAGATATATCCTCCCAAGGAACACTAGGTACAGGCAAAGGCATATATAAACCATGAGGATTGAGTCGTGACTTAGCTTTTTGACATGTAGTGCATCGAGCAATAAAACGCTCAACATCCCGTCTCATCTTTGGCCAAAAGAAATGTGTAGCAAGTACGTCCTCCGTCTTCTTCACGCCAAAATGTCCCATTAATCCTCCTCGATGTGCTTCCTGCAACAACAAAAGACGAACAGAGCTAGCTGGAATGCATAGCTTGTTAGCACGAAACACAAATCCATCGTTAACGACAAACTTGTTCCACATTCTTCCTTCTTTACAATTCTGCATTACATCTTTAAAATCAGCATCATGCACATATTGATCTTTGATGGTCTCCAAACCAAATATTTTGAAGTCAAGTTGTGAAAGCATAGTATAGCGACGAGACAATGCATCAGCAATAACATTTTCTTTTCCCTTCTTGTGTTTAATGACATAAGGGAAAGTCTCAATGAATTCAACCCATTTAGCATGTCTACGATTCAGTTTAGCTTGACTTTTAATATGTTTCAAAGATTCATGATCAGAATGTATAACAAATTCTTTGGGCCATAAATAATGTTGCCATGTTTCTAAAGTCCGAACAAGAGCATATAATTCTTTATCATAAGTAGAATAATTCAGACTAGGCCCACTCAATTTTTCAGAAAAGTATGCAACAGGTTTGCCATCTTGTAATAACACACCTCCTAATCCAATTCCACGAGCATCACATTCAAGCTCAAAAGTCTTATTAAAATCAGGAAGTTGGAGTAAAGGAGCATGTGTCAACTTATCTTTCAATACCGTGAAGGCTTCTTCCTGTGCGGTACCCCAAACAAAAGGCACATCCTTCTTTGTAAGCTCGTTGAGAGGTGCAGCAATGGTGCTGAAATCTCTCACAAAACGCCTATAGAATCCAGCGAGGCCAAGAAAACTCCTCACTTGTGTGACCGTTTTGGGCTGCGGCCAACTCTCAATAGCTTCAATCTTGGCTTTGTCAACTTCAATTCCCTGTGGAGTAACAACATAGCCAAGAAAAGATACTCGGTCGGTGCAAAAGGTGCACTTCCCAAGGTTACCAAACAAATGTGCATCACGTAGAGCAATAAAAACAGCACGTAAATGTTCCAAGTGTTCTTCCAAAGATCTGCTATAAATCAGTATATCATCAAAATAGACTACCACAAATCGTCCAATGAAAGCACGTAAAACTTCGTTCATTAGTCTCATGAAAGTACTAGGCGCATTAGTTAACCCAAAAGGCATGACTAACCACTCATATAATCCAAACTTAGTTTTAAATGCTGTTTTCCATTCATCTCCCAATTTCATACGAATTTGATGGTATCCACTACGCAAATCAACTTTGGAGAATATTGTAGAGCCACTCAATTCATCAAGCATATCATCTAGCCTAGGAATAGGATGACGATAACGAATAGTAATATTATTAATGCCTCTACAATCAACACACATACGTGATGTACCATCCTTTTTCGGCACTAGAATAATAGGAACAGCACCAGGACTAAGGGATTCGCGTATATAACCTTTGTCGAGAAGCTCTTGTACTTGACGCATAATCTCCTTCGTCTCCTCTGGATTGGTACGGTATGGGGCACGGTTTGGCAGTGAAGCACCGGGAATTAAGTCAATTTGATGCTCAATCCCTCGAATAGGCGGTAATCCCGGTGGCACGTCTTGTGGAAAGACGTCAGCGAACTCCTGCAAAATGTTAGTGACAGCAGGAGGCAAAGAGGAAGGCACGTCCTCGAATGAAAATAATGCCTCTTTGCACACAAAAGCATAGCAAACAGATTTGCTGAAATCTAGCTCATCAATATCAGATTTGGTGGCAAATAAACATGCACTTTTCAATTTAATTTCAGAAGCAACACTAGATGGTTTATTATTAGACTTCATTTGTTGCTCAAATTCTTTTGCCACAATCTGATTTTCACTCTTATTCGTCCCCTGTTTTGCTTTATTAGCTCTATTAATATCATCTTTCAAAATGGAATCAGGAGTCATAGGAAGCAAAGTAATATTTTTATCCTTATGAACAAGAGTATAGTGATTGTTTCTACCATGGTGTACAGAATTTTTATCAAATTGCCATGGTCTACCAAGTAATAAGGAACATGCTTGCATAGGTACCACATCACAATCAACATAATCAGCATATGTAGAGATACTAAAATGCACACGAACAGTACGTGTTACCTTAACCTTGCCGCTGTTGTTGAACCATTGGATGTAGTAAGGATGTGGATGTGGTCTTGTGGTGAGAGAAAGCTTCTCCACCATCTCCATGCTAGCCAAGTTGTTGCAGCGCCCTCCGTCTATGATGACGCGCACAGAACGTTCCTTCACAACTCCCTTGGTATGGAACAAATTGTGCCTCTGATTTTGCTCAGCTTGTGTGACCTGCACACTCAAAACACGTTGAGCAACTAAACATTCATACCTGTCAGCGTCTTCAGGAGCCATGTATTGCGTCTCATGATCAGAATCATCTCCACCATGTTCTTCACGTGTAATAAGAGCCAAAGTCTCGTCATCATAGTCACTAGCGGACTCATATCCACCATCCGCGGTAGCAATCATCACACGCGGAGATTTGCATTCTCTCGCATAATGACCTCCTCCCTTACAACGACGACAAATAATGTCACTTGTGTGCCCTGTTGATGCCATGGAAGAAGAAGAACGCTGTGCAGGCCCCGCAGGTGCGCTCTTGGCAGATAATGGTGGTTGTGCCTGTTTTCTTGTATCACGGCTGGAAGTGGTACCGGATGGAGGTGCTGGTGCAGTTGAAGTAGAAGATGCACGTGGTGTCCATGATGAAGGTCGGCCTGCAGAAAAGTTAGTTCGCCCCAATGCTTGTCGATCCTGCACTTCACGTTCAGCTTTACAAGCAAGATGGAATAAACGAGTGATATTAGTATACTCCTTATAGTCTAGAATGGTCTGAATCTCTCTATTTAATCCACCCAGAAAACGTGCAAGCATAGCTTCATTCTCCTCAACAATACCACATCTAATCATGCCAGTTTGTAATTCCTGATAATATTCTTCTACAGAATTTTTTCCTTGTCTTAAGCGCTGTAATTTTTGAAGCAATTCACGTTGATAATATGGTGGAACCCAACGCGTACGCATAGCAGTTTTCAAAGCAGCCCAAGTAGTTGGAATAGGATATAATCTACAATGTTCAGACCACCATACACATGCAAAACTAGTGAAAGCACAAACAGCAGCAGCAACCCGTCTCTCCTCGGGATATTGTAAACATGTAAATCGTTGTTCAGTTTCTAACTCCCAAGTAAGATATATATCAGGAACATATCTACCCTCAAATGGTGGAATATTCAATTTCAATTTAGGAATATGGACATCATCTCGTACCTGAGGTGGTGGTGCAGGCCTACCATTACGAATATATACCTGAGGTCGACCTGCTGGTGGTGGTACAGGTGGCTGCACGTAGTGTTGATTTTGATCAACCTCATCCTCATAGTCTCCCACATAATCATCCTCCTCCGCATCAGCAGCAGGAGCCACAGAAGTATCAACAGCAGCACCAACAGTTTGGCCAAACGCAAGAGGAACACGGCTTGCTCGGCGGAGGTCTGCTTCGCGACGTGGAGGTAGTCGTTGTTGTTGTTGTTGTTGTTGGAGAGGTGCGTTAGCTGCAGCGGGTGGTGGTGGTGGAAGACGCGCGAGCAATTCATTAAACTTTTTATCGAGCTTTGTTTCGAACGTCTTCTCAAAGCCAGTGATCTTCTCCATGGCCTCTTCAAAATTGTTCAGCACATCTTGCACCTGTTCAGTCATCATTTGCTGAAACTTATCATGAAGCTCCTTGTTCGATAAATTCTCCCAGTCAATCTCGTCGGCTTGTGATCCTGGCATGGTTAGCAGCAATAGAAACACACAAGAATATGATCCTACAGACTACGAACAAGTGGTGGTGGTGGGTGTCACAAATCCGTCAAGCAAATCTCAAATTCTTACCAGTTCTTACCCAGCAGCAGGCGGTGATCGGCAACCGTTGTAGTCAAAAACTCTCAAAGCTTGGATAGAGCGATTACCAGGGAGAGTCAAACGCACGACGTAGATGTATGTGGAGCTGGGAAGGCTTATAATATGGTAGCAAAAAGGGTCAGCAATAATCAATTCAGAGATGCAAAGTTGAATAAACGCTCAACGACGATACTGTGCTGGTCCTAGGCTAGACTGTGCTAGAGACGCGAGCCTAGAACACTAACAAAATCACGGCGCGGCACGTAAACAAGGGAAAAGCACACTCTGAATTTTTTGTTTTCGCTCTTTTTTTTATGCGCTCTTTTTTTTTGCGCTGCTTTTTTTTTTGCGAAAAATTACTATAATGGCGAGTGTCTCAAAACTCTTCCTAGCTCAAACTGACAGGATGGGCACGAAATTTTTTCGACCAAATTTTTTTTTTCGACTGCCCGGACCCAAAAACTGGAAACGGGTCAAAAAAAACTTCCTATAATGGCACCTGTCTCAAAACACTCAGAAACACCTAAAAATAGGATAGCCAGAAATTTTTTCGAAAAATGTGTTTTCGAAAAAAAATTTGCGCTCTTTTTTTTTCCGAGACCTACTCCGGCAAGGAAACACGAATCGGAATCTAGATGGATCCCAAAAACAAACCTAATAAGCAAAGAACTCGGATTGGTGGTGGATATATGGTGGTGGTATATGGCAGCGGTGGTGGTAGCGGTGGTAGTATATGGATATGGATCGGTGGTGGTATATGGACACGGATTGGTGGTGGTATATGGATACGGATTCGGTGCGGTGGTGGTAGATGGCAGGGGCGATGATGATGGTGCGGCGGCGGCGTGACAACTTATGACCAGAACTCGAAACTCTAAAAGACTAGACTCTAAGACCAGCAACTAGACACGACGATGCAACCGCAAATTCAACAAAGCAAAACCCTAAAAAGATTATGCAAGGCTCAGATTGGTTCGGATATGATGAACTAACCCTAATTTTTTTTGTGGCTTTTTCGTGGACTATAGGTATGAAGAACAGACTCGATCTAAACTACGAAAAACTGTAAAATCTCACCGAGCAACCTGGAAATCTGATACCACTTGATAGAGGCTGATAGAGGCAAAGGTGTCCCGTCTTTCGATGAGATGGTGGATTTCGCTTTGGTGGAAGTCGACTTTGACGATCCGACTACGAACGTGCGAAGACGTCGCGCCTTAGCAATCGCTAAACCAACTCCGAGAGGTTATTGACCACGCCGGAGCACGATCAACCTGACCACGAGGGTCTGTTTCCTGCGAGCAAACGAAGAACAAGCAAGAAACTGAGATTGCAATCTGGATATTGCGAATATAAGATGAAAGCTTTATTGATCAAGGTGGGGTTCTGTGACGCCTTTGTCTGGTCGTTGAACACAAACGAAGTACGCGAAGTTGCAGCTATGGCGAACTTTTAATCTAAACAAAACCCCAGGTCTAAACGATGCCCTAAGGGCTGTATATATGGAGGAAGAGGGGGTGGATTTCGTGGCCCTTGGTGGAGGGGTCCGAAATCAATCCTATCTCTTGTTTCCCCACACATACGGACTCTAAAAATAGCCTATACTTATGTATTTCGAAATTACATGGGCCTGGCCCAATAATAAGGTGACGCAGCACCTAAAATAGCCTCGGGACGAAATTTATGAAGTGGCATCTTGTATATTTCGTCCAAGGCTTCATGCACACATTATGGTGGCTTCAAAGTCCTGAAATCATCACTTGTAACTCCGTTCTTGTTCCCCTTGCGCATGCCATCATCTCCATGCTTGTTCTTGCTCCAATGTTCATCCTTCTCCAAGCTAGGCCCTTCATTTATAAGCAAAACAAATGTATCCAATTTAGGCAGCATCATATTCTCATGAACATTAGAATCATTACCAAGAAACGTAAGTACCTGATAATTTAGTTGGCGTGCACGAGCTCTAGTAATTGGTCCAGTATGTATAGCAGCAGGGGCTGTGGGTGTAACAATTGTATTGATGTCCTCATCATCCTCCCCTTCTTGAAATGAAGTCGTCCTCGACGGAAGTTCATCTTCCTCACCCACATAATGCTTCAAATCTGCAATGTTAAAAGTGGGACTAACCCCAAAATCTGCAGGCAACTCAAGTTTATATGCATTATCATTTATTTTCTCTAACACCTTAAAGGGACCATCAGCACGTGGCATTAGCTTTGATTTGCGCAAATCAGGAAATCTATCCTTACGCAAATGTAACCAAACAAGATCTCCAGGTGCAAACACAACATGTTTTCTACCCTTATCTCCAGCAAGTTTATATTTAGCATTCATACGCTCAATGTTTTCCTTAGTTAACTCATGCATTTTTAGCATCAAAATTAACCTTCTCCGAAGATGGAAGAGGCAACAAATCAATAGGTGCACGAGGTAGGAAACCATACACAACTTCAAAAGGGCACATCTTAGTAGTAGAATGCAATGAACGATTATAAGCAAATTCAATATGAGGCAAGCATTCCTCCCACATTTTCTTATTATTCTTCAAAACAGCCCTAAGCATAGTAGACAACGTTCTATTGACTACTTCAGTTTGTCCATCAGTTTGGGGGTGACAAGTAGTACTAAAAAGCAGTTTAGTCCCCAACTTAGCCCATAAACATCTCCAAAAGTGGCTAAGAAATTTAGTATCACGATCTGAAACAATAGTATTTAGCACACCATGCAAGCGAATAATTTCACGAAAGAACAAATCAGCAACATTAACAGCATCATCGCTTTTATGACATGGTATAAAGTGTGCCATTTTCGAGAATCTATCCACGACAACAAATATGCTATCCCTCCCCTTCTTTGTTCGAGGTAAACCTAAAACAAAGTCCATAGATATATCCTCCCAAGGAACACTAGGTACAGGCAAAGGCATATATAAACCATGAGGATTGAGTCGTGACTTAGCTTTTTGACATGTAGTGCAGCGAGCAATAAAACGCTCAACATACCGTCTCATCTTTGGCCAAAAGAAATGTGTAGCAAGTACGTCCTCCGTCTTCTTCACGCCAAAGTGTCCCATTAATCCTCCTCCATGCGCCTCCTGCAACAACAAAAGACGAACGGAGCTAGCTGGAATGCATAGCTTGTTAGCACGAAACACAAATCCATCGTTAACAACAAACTTGTTCCACATTCTTCCTTCTTTACAATTATGCATTACATCTTTAAAATCAGCATCATGCACATATTGATCTTTGATGGTCTCCAAACCAAATATTTTGAAGTCAAGTTGTGAAAGCATAGTATAGCGACGAGACAAAGCATCAGCAATAACATTTTCTTTTCCCTTCTTGTGTTTAATGATGATAGAGGCGGGGTGTCCCGATCTTTCGATGAGATGATAACTATCGATTTGGTGGAGACGACTTTGACGATCCGACTACAAACGTGCACGACGTTGCGCCTTAGCAATCGCTAAACCAATCTCCTGAGGTTACTGACGATGCCGGAAGCACGGTCAGCCTGACCACGAAGGTCTATTCCTGCAAGCAATCGAAGAACGAGCAAGAATATGATAAAGCAATCTGAATATTGCAAATATATATGAGGTATTGATAATGGTGGGGATCCGGAAGCGGTCTTGGTCTGGTCGTTGGACACAAACGAAGTACACGAAGTTGCAATGGCTAACTTTTAACTAAACAAATCCCCAAAGTCTAAACGATGCCCTAAGGGCTGTATATATGGAGGAAGAGGGGGGAATTTCGTGGCCCTTGGTGGAGGGGTCCGAAATCAACCCTATCTCTTGTTTCCCCACACATACGGACTCTAAAAATAGCCTATACTTATGTATTTCGAAATTACATGGGCCTGGCCCAATAATAAGGTGACGCAGCACCTAAAATAGCCTCGGGAAGAAATTTAGGAAGTGGCATCTTGTATATTTCGTCCAAGGCTTCATGCACCCATTATGGTGGCTTCAAAGTCCTGAAATCATCACTTGTAACTCCGTTCTTGTTCCCCTTGCGCATGCCATCATCTCCATGCTTGTTCTTGCTCCAATGTTCATCCTTCTCCAAGCTAGGCCCTTCATTTGTAAGCAAAACAAATGTATCCAATTTAGGCAGCATCATATTCTCATGAACATTAGAATCATTACCAAGAAACGAAAGTACCTGGTAATTTAGTTGGCGTGCACGAGCTCTAGTAATTGGTCCAGTATGTATAGCAGCAGGGGCTGTGGGTGTAACAATTGTATTGATGTCCTCATCAACCACCTCCCGCTGCACCTAACGCACCTCTCCAACAACAACAACAACGACTACCTCCACGTCGCGAAATAGACCTCCGCCGAGCGAGCCGTGTTCCTCTTGCGTTTGGCCAAACTGTTGGTGCTGCTGTTGATACTTCTGTGGCTCCTGCTGCTGATGCGGAGGAGGATGATTATGTGGGAGATTACGAGGATGAGGTTGCTCAAAATCAGAACTACGTGCAACCACCAGCACCACCACCAGCAGGTCGACCTCAGGTATATATTCATAATGGTAGGCCTGCACCACCACCTCAGGTATGAGATGATGTCCATATTCCTAAACTGAAATTGAATATTCCACCATTTGAGGGTAGATATGTTCCTGATATATATCTTACTTGGGAGTTAGAAACTGAACAACGTTTTACATGTTTACAATATCCCGAGGAGAGACGGGTTGCTGCTGCTGTTTGTGCTTTCACTAGTTTTGCATGTGTCTGGTGGTCTGAACATTGTAGATTATATCCTATTCCAACTACTTGGGCTGCTTTGAAAACTGCTATGCGTACGCGTTGGGTTCCACCATATTATCAACGTGAATTGCTTCAAAAATTGCAGCGTTTAAGACAAGGAAAAAATTCTGTAGAAGAATATTATCAGGAATTACAAACTGGCATGATTCGATGTGGTATTGTTGAGGAGAATGAAGCTATGCTTGCACGTTTTCTGGGTGGATTAAATAGAGAGATTCAGACCATTCTAGACTATAAGGAGTATACTAATATCACTCGTTTATTCCATCTTGCTTGTAAAGCTGAACGTGAAGTGCAGGATCGACAAGCATTGGCCCGAACTAACTTTTCTGCAGGCCGACCTTCATCATGGACACCATGTGCATCTTCTACTTCAACTGTACCAGCACCTCAATCAGGTGCCTCCTACAGCCGTGATACAAGAAAACAGGAAGAACCACCATTATCTGCCAAGAGCGCACCTGCCGTGATGAGGACATCAATACCATTGTTACACCCACAGCCCCTGCTGCTATAAATACTGGACCAATTACTAGAGCTCGCGCACGCCAACTAAATTACCAGGTACTTTCGTTTCTTGGTGATGATTCTAGTGTTCATGAGAATATGATGCTGCCTAAATTGGATACATTTGTTTTGCTTACAAATGAAGGGCCTAGCTTGGAGAAGGATGAACATTGGATTAAGAACAAGCATGGAGATGATGGCATGCGCAAGGGGAACAAGAACGGAGTTACAAGTGATGATTTCAGGACTTTGAAGCCACCATAATGGGTGCATGAAGCCTTGAACGAAATATACAAGATGCCACTTCATAAATTTCATCCCGAGGCTATTATAGGTGTTGCGTCACCTTATTATTGGGCCAGGCCCATGTAATTTCGAAATACATAAGTATAGGCTATTTTTAGAGTCCGTATGTGTGGGGAAACAAGAGATAGGATTGATTTCGGACCCCTCCACCAAGGATCACGAAATTCCCCCCTCTTCCTCCATATAAACAGCCCTTAGGGCATCGTTTAGAATTTGGGTTTTGTTTAGATTAAAAGTTCGCCATAGCTGCAACTTCGCGTACTTCGTTTGTGTTCAACGACCAGACAAAGGCGTCACAGAACCCCACCTTGATCAATAAAGCTTTCATCTTATATTCGCAATATCCAGATTGCAATCTTAGTTTCTTGCTTGTTCTTCGTTTGCTCGCAGGAAACAGACCCTCGTGGTCAGGTTGATCGTGCTCCGGCGTGGTCAATAACCTCTCGGAGTTTGTTTAGTGATTGCTAAGGCGCGACGTCCTCGCACGTTCGTAGTCGGATCGTCAAAGTCGACTTCCACCAAAGCGATATCCATCATCTCATCGAAAGACTTGACACCTTTGCCTCTATCAAGTGGTATCAGATTTCCAGGTTGCTCGGTGAGATTTTACAGTTTTTCGTAGTTTAGATCGAGTCTGTTCTTCATACCAATAGTCCACGAAAAAGCCAAAAAAAAATTAGGGTTAGTTCATCCCATCCGAACCAATCTGAGCCTTTGCATAATCTTTTCTGTATTTGCTTTGTTGAATTTGCGGTTGCATCGTCGTGTCCAGTTGCTGGTCTCAGCGTCTAGTCTTTTAGAGTTTCGAGTTCTGTTCACAGGTTGTCACGTCGTCGCTGCCATATATCACCACCGCATCATCATCGTCGCTGTTGCCATATACCACCACCACATATTCACCGCCAATCCGAATCCATATACGCCACCACATATCCGCCGCCATCACGCCAATCCGAGTTCACCTGCAACATATATTCGCCACCTGTCCGTGTTCCACCAGATTCATCTCCGCCACCAGTCCGAGTTCCACCAGATTCATCTCCGCCACCAGTCCTAGTCCGAGTCCAGTAATTGTTGCATTGTTCTCGATTTCCAGATCACGCGACACTCGGAGTCGTGACAGAGAAGGACTCCCCAACTTCCGAGCCATCCGCAGAAGAAAAATAGTTCCAATTTAAAAAAAAACTAAGTCTGGAAAGTTCTGGCTAGGCAGTTTTTAGACCATTTGTAGACTTTTTCGAAAAAAATTTGTTGCGGAGCAAAAAAAAAGAGAAAAAAAAAGTGCAAAAAAAAAGAGAAAATAAAATTCAGAGTGTGCTCCTCCCTTGTTTACATGCTGCGCCGTGATTTTGTTGGTGTTCTAGGCTCGCGTCTCTAGCACAGTCTAGCCTAGGACCAGCACAGTACCGTCGTTGAGCGTTTATTCAACTTTGCATCTCTGAATTGATTATTGCTGACCCTTTTTGCTACCATATTATAAGCCTTCCCAGCTCCACATACATCTACGTCGTGCGTTTGACTCTCCCTGGTAATCGCTCTATCCAAGCTGATGAGGACATGACTACCTTGGATATGACCAAAAATATTGCATATATGCATATTTGTCAGGTGATTTCTAGTGCAAACTATTCAATAATCTATTTATGTTATCCAGAACAAAAATACTTCACATACTTTTGTGTTTTGTCTAATTGCAGGTGTATGGGACATTTGTACAATCCACATATGAAGATAAGGAAGAAAGAGATGTTTATTTGCTGTCCAAAAAGTTCTCTCACGTCACTTTTGGCCCAAGAGAAGATAGAGTCCAAGTCTCTCACGTTCTGGATTCAGATTCGGACTGCACAGACATACCTGACTCAAAACGCACACAAGTTTTTCATACGGACTCCGAATTGGGTGATTCTTTTTTTGTTGGAAACTAGATTTCGTGCACTTTCCAACCCAGTTGGAATCACCTTCAAATTCGTCCGGAGCGTTGAGTTGCGGACAAAACAATCTGATGCTGCAGCAGAATCCGAGTCAAACTACAAGTCCAAAGGTGTTACATCACCTCCACTTGGGCCCATTGGCCTTGTACGACCTAGATTTAGTTTTAGGCTGCCTTGGGACGTCCTCCCACCTCCTTGGCCGCCACCCCTTGCTCCTATATAAGTAGATCCATCTAGTAGCTTTTCCTTGGGATTTGTTTAGTTAAAAGTTAGCCATTGCAACTTCGTGTACTTCGTTTGTGTCCAACGACCAGACCAAGACCGCTTACGGATCCCCACCATTATCAATACCTCATATATATTTGCAATATTCAGATTGCTTTATCATATTCTTGCTCGTTCTTCGATTGCTTGCAGGAATAGACCTTCGTGGTCAGGCTGACCGTGCTTCCGGCATCGTCAGTAACCTCAGGAGATTGGTTTAGCGATTGCTAAGGCGCAACGTCGTGCACGTTTGTAGTCGGATCGTCAAAGTCGTCTCCACCAAATCGATAGTTATCATCTCATCGAAAGATCGGGACACCCCGCCTCTATCACAAGCTTTGAGAGTTTTGTCTACAACGATTGCCGGTCACTGCCTGTTGCTGGGTAAGAACTGGTAAGAATTTGAGTTTTGCTTGACGGATTTGTGACACCCACCACCACCACTTGTTCGTAGTCTGTAGGATCATATTCTTGTGTGTTTCTATTGCTGCTAACCATGCCAGGATCACAAGCCGACGAGATTGACTGGGAGAACTTATCGAACAAGGAGCTTCATGATAAGTTTCAGCAAATGATGACTGAACAGGTACAAGATGTGCTGAACAATTTTGAAGAGGCCATGGAGAAGATCACTGGCCTTGAGAAGACGTTTGAAACAAAGCTCGATAACAGATTTAATGAACTGCTTGCGTCTTCCACCACCGGCTGCACCTGTCGCACCTCTGCAACAACAACAACTACGGCCCCTTCCGAATCAGTATGGACGAGCACAGTGTGTTCCTATTGAGCCAGGACAAAATTCTGGTGCCGCTGCTACTGCTGTTGGTGCTTCTTTGGCTCCTGCTACTGCTGCTGCTGGTACCCAGGAGGATGATGAGTATGCGGGCGATTATGAGGATGAGGTTGATCAAAATCAGATCTACGAGCAGCCACCAGCACCAGCACCAGCAGGTCGACCTCAGGTATATATTCGTAATGGTAGGCCTGCACCACCACCTCAGGTACGAGATGATGTCCATATTCCTAAACTGAAATTGAATATTCCACCATTTGAGGGTAGATATGTTCCTGATATATATCTTACTTGGGAGTTAGAAACTGAACAACGTTTTACATGTTTACAATATCCCGAGGAGAGACGGGTTGCTGCTGCCGTTTGTGCTTTCACTAGTTTTGCATGTGTATGGTGGTCTGAAGATTGTAGATTATATCCTATTCCCGCTACTTGGGCTGCTTTGAAAACTGCTATGCGTACTCGTTGGGTTCCACCATATTATCAACGTGAATTGCTTCAAAAATTACAGCGCTTAAGACAAGGAAAAAATTCTGTAGAAGAATATTATCAGGAATTACAAACTGGCATGATTAGATGTGGTATTGTTGAGGAGAATGAAGCTATGCTTGCACGTTTTCTGGGTGGATTAAATAGAGAGATTCAGACCATTCTAGACTGATAGAGGCGAGGGTGTCCCGATCTTTCGATGAGATGATAACTATCGATTTGGTGGAGACGACTTTGACAATCCGACTACAAACGTGCACGATGTTGCGCCTTAGCAATCGCTAAACCAACTCCGAAAGGTTATTGACCACGCTGGAGCACAATCAACCTGACCACGAAGGTCTATTCCTGCAAGCAATCGAAGAACAAGCAAGAATATGATAAAAGCAATCTGAATATTGCGAGTATATATGAAGTATTGATAAAGGTGAGGATCCGTAAGCGGTCTTGGTCTGGTCGTTGGACACAAACGAAGTACACGAAGTTGCAATGGCTAACTTTTAACTAAACAAATCCCAAGCAAAAAGCTAATAGATGGATCTACTTATATAGGAGCAAGGGGTGGCGGCCAAGGAGGTGGGAGGACGTCCCAAGGCAGCCTAAAACTAAATCTAGGTCGTACAAGGCCAATGGGCCCAAGTGGAGGTGATGTAACACCTTTGGACTTGTAGTTTGACTCGGATTCTGCTGCAGCATCAGATTGTTTCGTCCACAACTCAACGCTCCGGACGAATTTGAAGGTGATTCCAATTGGGTTGGAAAGTGCACGAAATCTAGTTTCCAACAAAAAAAGAATCACCCAATTCGGAGTCCGTATGAAAAACTTGTGTGCGTTTTGAGACAGGTGTGTCTGTGTAGTCCGAATCTGAATCCAGAACGTGAGAGACTTGGACTCTATCTTCTCTTGGGCCAAAAGTGACGTGAGAGAACTTTTTGGACAGCAAATAAACATCTCTTTCTTCCTTATCTTCATATGTGGATTGTACAAATGTCCCATACACCTGCAATTAGACAAAACACAAAAGTGTGTGAAGTATTTTTGTTCTGGATAACATAAATAGATTATTGAATAGTTTGCACTAGAAATCACCTGACAAATATGCATATATGCAATATTTTTGGTCATATCCAAGGTAGTCATGTCTTCATCATCCTCCCCTTCTTGAAAATAAAGCCGTCCTCGGCGTTGCTTAATCTGAAATGTGGCTAACAAAAGAGACAAGGTGTACATGTTGTATATGTATATGTCATCCATTTTTACTTCCCTTGATTTTTGCATATATGACACATGAATAGATGAGTAACTTGCATAGTTCATAAAATCTAAAGCCAAAAAATTAGCACACGAAGTAGAAGGCATGAAAATATTGCAACTCAGTTTGCACATATAAGTGAAGCTCTTATTCATTTCAAAAGATTGACAATGTTCATCATTAAACCATCCCAACATTGGTGAATAAACCTTAATTGCATCAAATTTACATGCTACAACATGCTTAAATAAGCAAAAATGCAATAAGTCATTCAACACAGAATCATCACCAAGATTAGAGGTCATATCAAAATGATTAAACATTGGTTCTTTTGCATCAATAGTTAATTCAATGGGTGCACTCAAAATTGTTGGTATTTCAGTTGTTTGATCACATGGCAAAGTCAAATTATCAACGTAGTCCTCTAAAATAGGTGGTGTGATCAAAGTAGTGGGTAGCTCATCAGATGGTGCATTCAAATTGACAAGGCATTCATCATTCTCATGTAGAGATGGAAGATCAGTACCTTTGTCATTACCTCTTATGATCAACTCAGATGATGTAGCCACTCTCGGGGGCGATGTGTCACATGGTGGAGGTGATGTAGTCCTGACAACAACGGGTGTGGTTGTCATAGTATGCCTAGTAGTTGAAGGAACAATCATATCAACTCTTGGAATGTGCACCGTGCGCTTGTTCTCCTCGTGGCCAACACGTCGTTTTATTTCCTGTTCAGCTTTGCAAGCAAGATGAAACAAATGGTCCATAGGATAACACTCTTCATGAATTAGTATCTCTTGAATATCACGGTTTAATCCTCCCCAAAATCTATCCATAAAATCATCTTCACTTTCTTCTAAAGAGGAATGCAACAAGGTAGTTTGTAAATCATCATAATATTTTGTTACAGTTTCACTACCTTGTTTTAAGTGTTGGAACTTCTTAATCATGTCACGAGTATAATAAGCAGGGACGAAAGTATGTCGCATGGCAAGTTTCAAATCATCCCAAGTAGTAGGTATATAATCAGGGTGTAACCGACAATATTCACTCCACCAAACCAAAGCATAACCAGTGAAAGAACCAACCGCAACCTTAACCTTTTTATGTTCATCGAAATTATGGGAAGCAAATATATTTTTTATGTCGAACTCCCATTCAATATATAAAGCAGGTTTAAAACGGCCATTAAATGGTGGTATAGATACATTAACCTGATCATGTGCATTTGGATGTTTGTGCACCTCTCGTGACGGTTGTGGTATTTGCAAAGGTGGTGGCACGTCTCCCGCGATCGACAAAGCCCATGAATTGACTCTGGATCCTGTCATGATTAGTAGAACAAGAAACAAGCGGTGGTGGTAGATGGCAGGGACGATGATGATGGTGCGGCGGCGGCGTGACAACTTATGACCAGAACTCGAAACTCTAAAAGACTAGACTCTAAGACCAGCAACTAGACACGACGATGCAACCGCAAATTCAACAAAGCAAAACACTAAAAAGATTATGCAAAGGCTCAGATTGGTTCGGATATGATGAACTAACCCTAATTTTTTTTGTGGCTTTTTCGTGGACTGTAGGTATGAAGAACAGACTCGATCTAAACTACGAAAAACTGTAAAATCTCACCGAGCAACCTGGAAATCTGATACCACTTGATAGAGGCAAAGGTGTCCCGTCTTTCGATGAGATGATGGATATCGCTTTGTTGGAAGTCGACTTTGACGATCCGACTACGAACGTGCGAGGACGTCGCGCCTTAGCAATCGCTAAACCAACTCCGAGAGGTTATTGACCACGCCGGAGCACGATCAACCTGACCACGAGGGTCTGTTTCCTGCGAGCAAACGAAGAACAAGCAAGAAACTGAGATTGCAATCTGGATATTGCGAATATAAGATGAAAGCTTTATTGATCAAGGTGGGGTTCTGTGACGCCTTTGTCTGGTCGTTGAACACAAACGAAGTACGCGAAGTTGCAGCTATGGCGAACTTTTAATCTAAACAAAACCCAAAGTCTAAACAATGCCCTAAGGGCTGTATATATGGAGGAAGAGGGGGGAATTTCGTGGCCCTTGGTGGAGGGGTCCGAAATCAACCCTATCTCTTGTTTCCCCACACATACGGACTCTAAAAATAGCCTATACTTATGTATTCCGAAATTACATGGGCCTGGCCCAATAATAAGGTGACGCAGCACCTAAAATAGCCTCGGGACGAAATTTATGAAGTGGCATCTTGTATATTTCGTCCAAGGCTTCATGCACCCATTATGGTGGCTTCAAAGTCCTGAAATCATCACTTGTAACTCCGTTCTTGTTCCCCTTGCGCATGCCATCATCTCCATGCTTGTTCTTGCTCCAATGTTCATCCTTCTCCAAGCTAGGCCCTTCATTTGTAAGCAAAACAAATGTATCCAATTTAGGCAGCATCATATTCTCATGAACATTAGAATCATTACCAAGAAACGAAAGTACCTGGTAATTTAGTTGGCGTGCACGAGCTCTAGTAATTGGTCCAGTATGTATAGCAGCAGGGGCTGTGGGTGTAACAATTGTATTGATGTCCTCATCACGTAGTCCTCTAAAATAGGTGGTGTGATCAAAGTAGTGGGTAGCTCATCAGATGGTGCATTCAAATTGACAAGGCATTCATCATTCTCATGTAGAGATGGAAGATCAGTACCTTTGTCATTACCTCTTATGATCAACTCAGATGATGTAGCCACTCTCGGGGGCGATGTGTCACATGGTGGAGGTGATGTAGTCCTGACAACAACGGATGTGGTTGTCATAGTATGCCTAGTAGTTGAAGGAACAATCATATCAACTCTTGGAATGTGCACCGTGCGCTTGTTCTCCTCGTGGCCAACACGTCGTTTTATTTCCTGTTCAGCTTTGCAAGCAAGATGAAACAAATGGTCCATAGGATAACACTCTTCATGAATTAGTATCTCTTGAATATCACGGTTTAATCCTCCCCAAAATCTATCCATAAAATCATCTTCACTTTCTTCTAAAGAGGAATGCAACAAGGTAGTTTGTAAATCATCATAATATTTTGTTACAGTTTCACTACCTTGTTTTAAGTGTTGCAACTTCTTAATCATGTCACGAGTATAATAAGCAGGGACGAAAGTATGTCGCATGGCAAGTTTCAAATCATCCCAAGTAGTAGGTATATAATCAGGATGTAACCAACAATATTCACTCCACCAAACCAAAGCATAACCAGTGAAAGAACCAACCGCAACCTTAACCTTTTTATGTTCATCGAAATTATGGGAAGCAAATATATTTTTTATGTCGAACTCCCATTCAATATATAAAGCAGGTTTAAAACGGCCATTAAATGGTGGTATAGATACATTAACCTGATCATGTGCATTTGGATGTTTGTGCACCTCTCGTGACGGTTGTGGTATTTGCAAAGGTGGTGGCACGTCTCCCGCGATCGACAAAGCCCATGAATTGACTCTGGATCCTGTCATGATTAGTAGAACAAGAAACAAAACCCAAAAATAATGTTCCTATAACTACTAGGATGTGGTGGTAAAACGCTCACAGTAAAGCAAATATCAATGTCTTACAAGTTCTTACCATGCAGCAGGCGGTGATCGGCAACCAGCGGTGTCAAGTAACTCCGAATATTGAGTAAAGTGATTGCCAGGGGAGCGTACGTATACACAGTGTAGAAATATGTGGAGCTGGGTTGGCTATATATGGTAGCAAAAGATTAGCAATAATCAATTCAAAGATGCAATGTTGAATAAACGCTCAACGACGGTACTGTGCTGGTCCTAGGCTAGACCGGACTAGAGACGCGAGCCTAGAACACTAATGAGGTCACGTCGTAGCACAACTAGCATCAATGAAGGATACTAAGTAGCTCTGGACAGCAAGATATAATTGAAGATCACAACCGCAGTAAAGATAGTGAGGTGAAACAACAGCCATGCAGGATATATCAACAACTTCGTCTCCAACTTTCCTCTGAAAAAGTTTGTGCCAATTTTTTTGTTTTTTTTCTTCTCTTTTTTTTTCCTCACACTTTTTTTTCTTTCACTCCTTTTTTCTCTCTGACTTTTTTTTCTCCTTTTTTTTTCTCGTTTTTTTCTCTCTTTTTTTTCCTCTCTTTTTTTCCTCTATCTTTTTTTCTCCCTCTTTCCAAGACAAACTAGATAAGATGCAGATTGGATCAGGCGAAGATGTGAATGACCTCAACTATGATTATGACAATGAACAGTGCGTAGCATGTGGTCGAAATTAATGGATGGAATGGTGGACAGCGGAAGAGATAATGATGCAGCGGTGGCGTGACTAATGTGAACAGAACTCGAAACTCTAAACGAACTAGACACTAAGACCAGCAACTCGACACGACGATGCAACCGATAATTCAACTATGCAAGCAATAAAAAGAAAATTGCAAAGGCTCAGACTGGCTTGGACCAAGGATGAATAGATCTAACTCTTTTTTGTGGCTTTTTCTTGGACAATAGGTAAGAAAAGAAATCTAATCTAGGAAAACTGGAAATTCTCACCGAGCAACCTGAAAACTGATACCACTTGATAGAGGCGAGGGTGTCCCGATCTTTCGATGAGATGATAACTATCGATTTGGTGGAGACGACTTTGACGATCCGACTACAAACGTGCACGACATTGCGCCTTAGCAATCCCTAAACCAACTCCGAAAGGTTATTGACCACGCTGGAGCACAATCAACCTGACCACGAAGGTCTATTCCTGCAAACAATCGAAGAACAAGCAAGAATATGATAAAAGCAATCTGAATATTGCGAGTATATATGACGTATTGATAAAGGTGGGGATCCGTAAGCGGTCTTGGTCTGGTCGTTGGACACAAACGAAGTACACGAAGTTGCAATGGCTAACTTTTAACTAAACAAATCCCAAGCAAAAAGCTACTAGATGGATCTACTTATATAGGAGCAAGGGGTGGCGGCCAAGGAGGTGGGAGGACGTCCCAAGGCAGCCTAAAACTAAATCTAGGTCGTACAAGGCCAATGAGCCCAAGTGGAGGTGATGTAACACCTTTGGACTTGTAGTTTGACTCGGATTCTGCTGCAGCATCAGATTGTTTCGTCCACAACTCAACGCTCCGGACGAATTTGAAGGTGATTCCAATTGGGTTGGAAAGTGCACGAAATCTAGTTTCCAAAAAAAAAAGAATCACCCAATTCGGAGTCCGTATAAAAAACTTGTGTGCGTTTTGAGTCAGGTGTGTCTGTGCAGTCCGAATCTGAATCCAGAACGTGAGAGACTTGGACTCTATCTTCTCTTGGGCCAAAAGTGACGTGAGAGAACTTTTTGGACAGCAAATAAACATCTCTTTCTTCCTTATCTTCATATGTGGATTGTACAAATGTCCCATACACCTGCAATTAGACAAAACACAAAAGTGTGTGAAGTATTTTTGTTCTGGATAACATAAATAGATTATTGAATAGTTTGCACTAGAAATCACCTGACAAATATGCATATATGCAATATTTTTGGTCATATCCAAGGTAGTCATGTCTTCATCATAGACTATAAGGAGTATACTAATATCACTCGTTTATTCCATCTTACTTGTAAAGCTGAACGTGAAGTGCAGGATCGACAAGCATTGGGGCGAACTAACTTTTTTGCAGGCCGACCTTCATCATGGACACCACGTGCATCTTCTACTTCAATTGCACCAGCACCTCCATCAGGTGCCACCTCCAGCCGTGATACAAGAAAACAGGCACAACCACCATTATCTGCCAAGAGCGCACCTGCGGGGCCTGCACAGCATCCTTCTTCTTCCGTAGCATCAACAGGGCACACAAGTGATATTATTTGTCGTCGTTGTAAGGTAGGAGGTCGTTATGCGAGAGAATGCAAATCTCCGCGTGTGATGATTGCTACCGCGGATGGTGGATATGAGTCCGCTAGTGACTATGATGAGGAGACTTTGGCTCTTATTACACGTGAAGAACATGGTGGAGATGATTCTGATCATAAGACGCAATACATGGCCCCTGAAGACGCTGACAGGTATGAATGTTTAGTTGCTCAACGTGTTTTGAGTGTGCAGGTCACACAAGCTGAGCAAAATCAGAGGCACAATGATAAAGGCAAAGGTGTCCCGTCTTTCGATGAGATGATGGATATCGCTTTGGTGGAAGTCGACTTTGACGATTCGACTACGAACGTGCGAGGACGTCGCGCCTTAGCAATCGCTAAACCAACTCCGAGAGGTTATTGACCACGACGGAGCACGATCAACCTGACCACGAGGGTCTGTTTCCTGCGAGCAAACGAAGAACAAGCAAGAAACTGAGATTGCAATCTGGATATTGCGAATATAAGATGAAAGCTTTATTGATCAAGGTGGGGTTCTGTGACGCCTTTGTCTGGTCGTTGAACACAAACGAAGTACGCGAAGTTGCAGCTATGGCGAACTTTAATCTAAACAAAACCCAAGGAAAAGCTACTAGATGGATCTACTTATATAGGAGCAAGGGGTGGCGGCCAAGGAGGTGGGAGGACGTCCCAAGGCAGCCTAAAACTAAATCTAGGTCGTACAAGGCCAATGGGCCCAAGTGGAGGTGATGTAACACCTTTGGACTTGTAGTTTGACTCGGATTCTGCTGCAGCATCAGATTGTTTCGTCCACAACTCAACGCTCCGGACGAATTTGAAGGTGATTCCAATTGGGTTGGAAAGTGCACGAAATCTAGTTTCCAACAAAAAAAGAATCACCCAATTCGGAGTCCGTATGAAAAACTTGTGTGCGTTTTGAGTCAGGTATGTCTGTGCAGTTCGAATCTGAATCCAGAACGTGAGAGACTTGGACTCTATCTTCTCTTGGGCCAAAAGTGACGTGAGAGAACTTTTTGGACAGCAAATAAACATCTCTTTCTTCCTTATCTTCATATGTGGATTGTACAAATGTCCCATACACCTGCAATTAGACAAAACACAAAAGTGTGTGAAATATTTTTGTTCTGGATAACATAAATAGATTATTGAATAGTTTGCACTAGAAATCACCTGACAAATATGCATATATGCAATATTTTTGGTCATATCCAAGGTAGTCATGTCCTCATCATCCTCCCCTTCTTGAAAATAAAGCCGTCCTCGGCATTGCTTAATCTGAAATGTGGCTAACAAAAGAGACAAGGTGTACATGTTGTATATGTATATGTCATCCATTTTTACTTCCCTTGATTTTTGCATATATGACACATGAATAGATGAGTAACTTGCATAGTTCATAAAATCTAAAGCCAAAAAATTAGCACAAGAAGTAGAAGGCATGAAAATATTGCAACTCAGTTTGCACATATAAGTGAAGCTCTTATTCATTTCAAAAGATTGACAATGTTCATCATTAAACCATCCCAACATTGGTGAATAAACCTTACTTGCATCAAATTTACATGCTACAACATGCTTAAATAAGCAAACATGCAATAAGTCATTCAACACAGAATCATCACCAAGATTAGAGGTCATATCAAAATGATTAAAGATTGGTTCTTTTGCATCAATAGTTAATTCAATGGGTGCACTCAAAATTGTTGGTATTTCAGTTGTTTGATCACATGGCAAAGTCAAATTATCAACGTAGTCCTCTAAAATAGGTGGTGTGATCAAAGTAGTGGGTAGCTCATCAGATGGTGCATTCAAATTGACAAGGCATTCATCATTCTCATGTAGAGATGGAAGATCAGTACCTTTGTCATTACCTCTTATGATCAACTCAGATGATGTAGCCACTCTCGGGGGCGATGTGTCACATGGTGGAGGTGATGTAGTCCTGACAACAACGGATGTGGTTGTCATAGTATGCCTAGTAGTTGAAGGAACAATCATATCAACTCTTGGAATGTGCACCGTGCGCTTGTTCTCCTCGTGGCCAACACGTCGTTTTATTTCCTGTTCAGCTTTGCAAGCAAGATGAAACAAATGGTCCATAGGATAACACTCTTCATGAATTAGTATCTCTTGAATATCACGGTTTAATCCTCCCCAAAATCTATCCATAAAATCATCTTCACTTTCTTCTAAAGAGGAATGCAACAAGGTAGTTTGTAAATCATCATAATATTTTGTTACAGTTTCACTATCTTGTTTTAAGTGTTGCAATTTCTTAATCATGTCACGAGTATAATAAGCAGGGACGAAAATATGTCGCATGGCAAGTTTCAAATCATCCCAATGAGTAGGTATATAATCAGGGTGTAACCGACAATATTCACTCCACCAAACCAAAGCATAACCAGTGAAAGAACCAACCGCAACCTTAACCTTTTTATGTTCATTGAAATTATGGGAAGCAAATATATTTTTTATGTCGAACTCCCATTCAATATATAAAGCAGGTTTAAAACGGCCATTAAATGGTGGTATAGATACATTAACCTGATCATGTGCATTTGGATATTTGTGCACCTCTCGTGACGGTTGTGGTATTTTCAAAGGTGGTGGCACGTCTCCCGCGATCGACAAAGCCCATGAATTGACTCTAGATCCTGTCATGATTAGTAGAACAAGAAACAAAACCCAAAAATAATGTTCCTATAACTACTAGGATGTGGTGGTAAAACGCTCACAGTAAAGCAAATATCAATGTCTTACAAGTTCTTACCATGCAGCAGGCGGTGATCGGCAACCAGCGGTGTCAAGTAACTCCGAATATTGAGTAAAGCGATTGCCATGGGAGCGTACGTATACATGGTGTAGAAATATGTGGAGCTGGGTTGGCTATATATGGTAGCAAAAGATTAGCAATAATCAATTCAAAGATGCAATGTTGAATAAACGCTCAACGACGGTACTGTGCTGGTCCTAGGCTAGACCGAACTAGAGACGCGAGCCTAGAACACTAATGAGGTCACGGCATAGCGCAACTAGCATCAATGAAGGATAAGTAGCTCTGGACAGCAAGATATAAGTGAAGATCACAACGGCAGTAAAGATAATGATGAATAACAACTGCCTAGCAGGATATATAACAACTCTCTCTTCAACTTTCCTCTTGAAAAGTTTGCTACGAACTCAAGTTTTCCAATGCAAAAAGAATCACTCAATTCCGAATTGATATGAGGAGTCAATTTTAAAACTGGCCTGAAAAATTGGAACAAAGTGTATGCGTGAACTTTGGAGGGCAAAAAGACCTATTTAGAAGCTGATTTTGAGACGCCAAATATTGAACTAGCTTTTGCAACTATTCAGATGCGTCTAGTCGCTAACTTTAATTTGAGTACTTGTGGAGTCAAAACGGAGTTCGTATGAGGAAGTTATGCCTGTTTTACTAAACAGTGCACAAAACAGATTTCAATCCGAATTCAACTACGAGATTGAGTCTAGATAGATCCGAATTTTGTTTTTTTTTCTTCTCTTTTTTTTCCTCTTTTTTTTTCCTCACACTTTTTTTTCTATTTCTTTTCTCTGACTTTTTTTTTACTTTTTTCTCTCTTTTTTTTTCTCCGTCTTTCTTTTTCTCCTTCTTTTTTTTTCTCTCTCTCGTTCCAAACAAACTAGATAAGATGCAGATTGGATCAAGCGAAGATGTGAATGATCTCAACTATGATTATGACAATGAACGGTGGGTAGCACGTGGTGGAAACTGATGG